>NW_024057733.1:0-20000 GCF_016432855.1 Salvelinus namaycush | reverse complement strand
CTGTCCAACAGGGCCTGTCTCTGTCCTCTCCACTGTCCAACAGGGCCTGTCTCTGTCCTCTCCACTGTCCAACAGGGCCTGTCTCTGTCCTCTCCACTGTCCAACAGGGCCTGTCTCTGTCCTCTCCACTGTCCAACAGGACCTGTCTCTGTCCTCTTCACTGTCCAACAGGGCCTGTCTCTGTCCTCTTCACTGTCCAACAGGGCCAGTCTCTGTCCTCTTCACTGTCCAACAGGGCCTGTCTCTGTCCTCTTCACTGTCCAACAGGGCCTGTCTCTGTCCTCTTCACTGTCCAACAGGGCCTGTCTCTGTCCTCTTCACTGTCCAACAGGGCCTGTCTCTGTCCTCTTCACTGTCCAACAGGGCCTGTCTCTGTCCTCTTCACTGTCCAACAGGGTCTGTCTCTGTCCTCTCCACTGTCCAACAGGGCCTGTCTCTGTCCTCTTCACTGTCCAACAGGGCCTGGCTCTGTCCTCTCCACTGTCCAACAGGGCCTGTCTCTGTCCTCTTCACTGTCCAACAGGGCCTGTCTCTGTCCTCTTCACTGTCCAACAGGGCCTGTCTCTGTCCTCTCCACTGTCCAACAGGGCCTGTCTCTGTCCTCTCCACTGTCCAACAGGGCCTGTCTCTGTCCTCTCCACTGTCCAACAGGGCCTGTCTCTGTCCTCTCCACTGTCCAACAGGGCCTGTCTCTGTCCTCTTCACTGTCCAACAGGGCCTGTCTCTGTCCTCTCCACTGTCCAACAGGGCCTGTCTCTGTCCTCTCCACTGTCCAACATGGCCTTTCTCTGTCCTCTTCACTGTCCAACAGGGCCTGTCTCTGTCCTCTTTACTGTCCAACAGGGCCTGTCTCTGTCCTCTTCACTGTCCAACAGGGCCAGTCTCTGTCCTCTCCACTGTCCAACAGGGCCTGTCTCTGTCCTCTTCACTGTCCAACAGGGCCTGTCTCTGTCCTCTTCACTGTCCAACAGGGCCTGTCTCTGTCCTCTTCACTGTCCAACAGGGCCTGTCTCTGTCCTCTTCACTGTCCAACAGGGTCTGTCTCTGTCCTCTCCACTGTCCAACAGGGCCTGTCTCTGTCCTCTTCACTGTCCAACAGGGCCTGGCTCTGTCCTCTCCACTGTCCAACAGGGCCTGTCTCTGTCCTCTTCACTGTCCAACAGGGCCTGTCTCTGTCCTCTTCACTGTCCAACAGGGCCTGTCTCTGTCCTCTCCACTGTCCAACAGGGCCTGTCTCTGTCCTCTCCACTGTCCAACAGGGCCTGTCTCTGTCCTCTCCACTGTCCAACAGGGCCTGTCTCTGTCCTCTCCACTGTCCAACATGGCCTTTCTCTGTCCTCTTCACTGTCCAACAGGGCCTGTCTCTGTCCTCTTTACTGTCCAACAGGGCCTGTCTCTGTCCTCTTCACTGTCCAACAGGGCCTGTCTCTGTCCTCTTTACTGTCCAACAGGGCCTGTCTCTGTCCTCTTCACTGTCCAACAGGGCCAGTCTCTGTCCTCTCCACTGTCCAACAGGGCCTGTCTCTGTCCTCTTCACTGTCCAACAGGGCCTGTCTCTGTCCTCTTCACTGTCCAACAGGGCCTGTCTCTGTCCTCTTCACTGTCCAACAGGGCCTGTCTCTGTCCTCTTCACTGTCCAACAGGGCCTGTCTCTGTCCTCTTCACTGTCCAACAGGGCCTGTCTCTGTCCTCTTCACTGTCCAATAGGGCCAGTCTCTGTCCTCTCCACTGTCCAACAGGGCCTGTCTCTGTCCTCTTCACTGTCCAACAGGGCCTGTCTCTGTCCTCTTCACTGTCCAACAGGGCCTGTCTCTGTCCTCTCCACTGTCCAACAGGGCCTGTCTCTGTCCTCTTCACTGTCCAACAGGGCCAGTCTCTGTCCTCTTTACTGTCCAACAGGGCCTGTCTCTGTCCTCTCCACTGTCCAACAGGGCCTGTCTCTGTCCTCTTCACTGTCCAACAGGGTATGTCTCTGTCCTCTTCACTGTCCAACAGGGCCTGTCTCTGTCCTCTTCACTGTCCAACAGGGCCTGTCTCTGTCCTCTTCACTGTCCAACAGGGCCTGTCTCTGTCCTCTTTACTGTCCAATAGGGCCTTTCTCTGTCCTCTTCACTGTCCAACAGGGCCTGTCTCTGTGGCCCATGAAGTAAGCCTTGTCCCAGCCAGAATGCCCCATAGGAGAGGAGACTATCTCCTGTTTCTGTAGCATGAAGCAGCTTGACAGTACACTCTCTGGACAGGACACTAGTCTGGACAGGACACTCTCTGGGTAGGCCACTAGTCTGGACAGGACACTAGTCTGGACAGGACACTAGTCTGGACAGGACACTAGTCTGGACAGGACACTAGTCTGGACAGGACACTCTCTGGACAGGACACTAGTCTGGACAGGACACTAGTCTGGACAGGACACTAGTCTGGACAGGACACTAGTCTGGACAGGACACTAGTCTGGACAGGACACTCTCTGGGCAGGCCACTAGTCTGGACAGGACACTCTCTGGACAGGACACTCTCTGGACAGGACACTCTCTGGACAGGACACTCTCTGGACAGGACACTCTCTGGACAGGACACTAGTCTGGACAGGACACTAGTCTGGACAGGACACTAGTCTGGACAGGACACTAGTCTGGACAGGACACTAGTCTGTGGCCCAGTGGACAGCTGTTAAAACTAATGGGACATTTAATCCCAGGTCAGCTATACAGGAATGTGTATTCCTATACGTTAGAACAATGTGGGGATGTAGATTCATTGATGTGACTGCCACAGGGGTGTGATAAGACTCAACAGACTAATTGTTTGGGGAAAAACATGAAGTTAGGGGATAAAGTCTGTAAAACCCAAAGAGATATAGATAGAGGCAACACTGTGTACAACACTGTATATATACATAATATGACATTTGTAATGTATTTTGGAACTTGTGTGAGTGTAATGTTTACTGTTCATTTTTATAGCAGGTGTTCCAGTCACTACCAGTCAGTAGGTGTTTCAGAGCAGGTGTTCCAGTCAGTACCAGTCAGTAGGTGTTTCAGAGCAGGTGATCCAGTCAGTACCAGTCAGTAGGTGTTTCAGAGCAGGTCATCCAGTCAGTACCAGTCAGTAGGTGTTTCAGAGCAGGTGTTCCAGTCAGTACCAGTCAGTAGGTGTTTCAGAGCAGGTTTCAGCAACACCAGATGGGGCCAGAGTGTCCCCTGTAGGTAGAGCTGTGTCACTGCAGCTACCAGCGGGCTGAGGAATCTCTGTTTCCCCTGAAAATGCTTTACCATGCCTATTATTTCATCACATTTTTGAGAGTGGCGGCAACAATTGAGCAATGTTTCAAATGAATATAGGGGAAACTCCCTCTCTCCCCCACTGACTGTCTCCCACTCTCCCCCACTGATTGTCTCCCTCTCTCCCCCACTGATTGTCTCCCTCTCTCCCCCACTGACTCTCCCTCTTTCCCCCACTGACTGCCTCCCTCTCTCCCCACTGATTGTCTCCCTCTCTCCCCCACTGATTGTCTCCCTCTCTCCCCCACTGACTCTCCCTCTTTCCCCCACTGACTGTCTCCCACTCTCCCCCACTGATTGTCTCCCTCTCTCCCCCACTGATTGTCTCCCTCTCTCCCCCACTGACTCTCCCTCTTTCCCCCACTGACTGCCTCCCTCTCTCCCCACTGATTGTCTCCCTCTCTCCCCCACTGATTGTCTCCCTCTCTCCCCCACTGACTCTCCCTCTTTCCCCCACTGACTGTCTCCGTCTCGCCCCACTGACTGCCTCCCTCTCTCCCCACTGATTGTCTCCCTCTCTCCCCCACTGATTGTCTCCCTCTCTCCCCCACTGACTCTCCCTCTTTCCCCCACTGACTGTCTCCCACTCTCCCCCACTGATTGTCTCCCTCTCTCCCCCACTGATTGTCTCCCTCTCTCCCCCACTGACTCTCCCTCTTTCCCCCACTGACTGCCTCCCTCTCTCCCCACTGATTGTCTCCCTCTCTCCCCCACTGATTGTCTCCCTCTCTCCCCCACTGACTCTCCCTCTTTCCCCCACTGACTGTCTCCGTCTCGCCCCACTGACTGCCTCCCTCTCTCCCCACTGATTGTCTCCCTCTCTCCCCCATTGACTCTCCTTCTCTCCCCCACTGACTCTCCCTCTCGCCCCACTGACTCTCCCTCTCACCCCACTGACTGTCTCCCTCTCTCCCCACTGATTGTCTCCCTCTCTCCCCCATTGACTCTCCTTCTCTCCCCCACTGACTCTCCTTCTCTTCCCCACTGACTCTCCCTCTCGCCCCACTGACTGCCTCCCTCTCTCCCCCACTGATTGTCTCCCTCTCTCCCCCACTGACTCTCCCTCTCCCCCACTGACTGCCTCCCTCTCTCCCCCACTGACTGTCTCCCTCTCTCCCCCACTGATTGTCTCACTCTCTCCCCCACTGATTGTCTCCCTCTCTCCCCCACTGACTCTCCCTCTCTCCCCCACTGACTGTCTCCCTCTCTCCCCACTGACTGTCTCCCTCTCTCCCCCACTGATTGTCTCCCTCTCTCCCCCACTGACTCTCCCTCTCTCCCCCACTGACTCTCCCTCTCTCCCCCACTGACTGTCTCCCTCTCTCCCCACTGACTGTCTCCCTCTCTCCCCCACTGACTGTCTCCCTCTCTCCTCTCTCCCCCACTGACTGTCCCTCTCCCACTGACTGACCCTCTCCCTCTCTCCCCAATGACTGTCTCCCTCTCTCCCCCACTGACTGTCTCCCTCTCTCCCCATTGACCCTTTCTCTCTCTCCCCAATAACTGTCTCCCTCTCTCCCCACTAGCTGTCTCCCTTTCTCCCCCACTGTTACATCCCTGTTAGTGAGCATTTCTCCTTTGCCAAGATAATCCATCCACCTAACAGGTGTGGCATATCAAGAAGCTGATTAAACAGCATGCTCATTACACAGGTGCACCTTGTGCTGGGGACAATAAAAGGCAACTCTAAAATGTGAAGTTTTGTCACACAACACAATTCTACAGATGTCTCAAGTTTTGAGGGAGCGTGCAATTGTCATGCTGACTGCAGGAATGTCCACCAGAGCTGTTGCCAGAAAATGTAATGTTCATTTCTCTACCATAAGCTGCCTCCAACGTCGTTTTAGAGAATTTTATGCTTGTCTAAAATAAATTCAGAGTGGCTACTCATCATACATTCTTTCAGTTGAGGTTTTCTGTAAACTAGTGCAACCAGGCGATGCCATCCTCAGAGTTAGCTGCAGTTCCATCTCAGAACTTAACCTCCTGACATTAGCATGTAAAACATTATGTAGAGTGTATAGCAGGGGAAAACATGCTTTATTGTCACATACACCGGATAGGTGCAGTGAAATGTGTTGTTTTACAGGGTCAGTCATAGTAGTATGGCGCCCCTGGAGAAAATGATGCATGACAGACGTGTCTATCAGTTTACTAGCATCATTACAATACCACAGAGAAACCTTCACACAAGGTTTTAATCAGTGGAGGCTGGTGGGAGGAGCTATAGGAGGACAGGATCACTGTAAAGGCTGGAATGGAATGAACAGAACGGTATCTAACATATGGAAACCTCATGACTCCGTTCCATTGACTCCATACCAGTCTTTACATTGACCCCTCACTCCTATAGCTCCTCCCACCAGCCTCCACTGGTTTTAATGCTAGTGTCTACCCATAACTCCCCTCCCATTTCCCACTACATCACATTGTCTTCAGCTAATGACGAGGACCAGCTACCTTTAATGTGTCAGACACTTAACCTACATGTTAAAGGGATAGTTCACACAAATGACTAAATGACATACTGGTTTCCTTACCCTGTCAGCAGTCTATGGACTAGATATGACAGCAATCCATGCTCTGGTTTACCTAACCACTGTTTCAAATGCTAACTTTTTAGCATTTGTGGCACGAATCCAAAGGAAGTCAATGTTACCTAAATTAGCATTTTCGCAATTCATGCCCAAATCAAAGTCTCGAGCTCACATAAAATGATGAAGAGCTCACTCATAATAAAACGGACTTACTAAGCCTACCTGTGAGCATGCATATTTTATAGTGGACATCTATTGCAATGTAATTTTGCATAGAATAATGATTAATTAATGATGATGATGATGATGTTAAAAGAGACAGCATACAATATTTAGTAGGTCTTTTAACATAAAGTATCTCATAAGTATTTCACATCCTACTGTAGGGGATGTACCAGAAATAATGGTGTGAAGACAAGCAGATAGAATGAAGATGAGACAATTGGCTTACGTTAGCTCCCTGGGCTGATGACGAGGCTTTAGCTTAGTTGGTTAACATTATCTAGTAGCATGAAGAAGACCCAGGTTTGAACCCAGTGAATCACAACTGAGGTTGAATGGTTTAAATGAATGTATGTGATATCTACATGTAGGCTACTGTAGTGTTTTACTCCAGTATAGAGCTACTGTAGTGTTTTACTCCAGTACATAGCTACTGTAGTGTTTTACTCCAGTATAGAGCTACTGTAGTGTTTTACTCCAGTATAGAACTACTGTAGTGTTTTACTCCAGTATAGAGCTACTGTAGTGTTTTACTCCAGTACATAGCTACTGTAGTGTTTTACTCCAGTACATAGTTACTGTAGTGTTTTACTCCAGTATAGAGTTACTGTAGTGTTTTACTCCAGTACATAGTTACTGTAGTGTTTTACTCCAGTACATAGTTACTGTAGTGTTTTACTCCAGTACATAGTTACTGTAGTGTTTTACTCCAGTATATAGTTACTGTAGTGTTTTACTCCAGTACATAGTTACTGTAGTGTTTTACTCCAGTACAGAGCTACTGTAGTGTTTTACTCCAGTACATAGTTACTGTAGTGTTTTACTCCAGTATAGAACTACTGTAGTGT
Organism: Salvelinus namaycush; assembly: GCF_016432855.1. Classification (NCBI taxonomy): domain Eukaryota; kingdom Metazoa; phylum Chordata; class Actinopteri; order Salmoniformes; family Salmonidae; genus Salvelinus; species Salvelinus namaycush. The sequence goes on along the minus strand of NW_024057733.1, from coordinate 13,112 downwards.
TTTACTCCAGTACATAGTTACTGTAGTGTTTTACTCCAGTACATAGTTACTGTAGTGTTTTACTCCAGTACATAGTTACTGTAGTGTTTTACTCCAGTACATAGTTACTGTAGTGTTTTACTCCAGTACATAGTTACTGTAGTGTTTTACTCCAGTACAGAGCTACTGTAGTGTTTTACTCCAGTACATAGTTACTGTAGTGTAGTACTCCAGTACATAGGTACTGTAGTGTTTTACTCCAGTATAGAGCTACTGTAGTGTTTTACTCCAGTACATAGTTACTGTAGTGTAGTACTCCAGTACATAGGTACTGTAGTGTTTTACTCCAGTATAGAGCTACTGTAGTGTTTTACTCCAGTACATAGTTACTGTAGTGTTTTACTCCAGTACATAGGTACTGTAGTGTTTTACTCCAGTATAGAGCTACTGTAGTGTTTTACTCCAGTACATAGTTACTGTAGTGTTTTACTCCAGTACATAGTTATTGTAGTGTTTTCCTCCAGTACATAGTTACTGTAGTGTTTTACTCCAGTATATAGTTACTGTAGTGTTTTACTCCAGTATAGAACTACTGTAGTGTTTTACTCCAGTACATAGTTACTGTAGTGTTTTACTCCAGTACATAGTTATTGTAGTGTTTTCCTCCAGTACATAGTTACTGTAGTGTTTTACTCCAGTATATAGTTACTGTAGTGTTTTACTCCAGTATAGAACTACTGTAGTGTTTTCCTCCAGTACATAGTTACTGTAGTGTTTTACTCCAGTACATAGTTACTGTAGTGTTTTACTCCAGTACATAGTTACTGTAGTGTTTTACTCCAGTATAGAACTACTGTAGTGTTTTCCTCCAGTACATAGTTACTGTAGTGTTTTACTGCAGTACATAGTTACTGTAGTGTTTTACTCCAGTACATAGTTACTGTAGTGTTTTACTCCAGTACAGAGCTACTGTAGTGTTTTACTCCAGTACATAGCTACTGTAGTGTTTTACTCCAGTATAGAGCTACTGTAGTGTTTTACTCCAGTATAGAACTACTGTAGTGTTTTACTCCAGTATAGAACTACTGTAGTGTTTTACTCCAGTACATAGTTACTGTAGTGTTTTACTCCAGTACATAGTTACTGTAGTGTTTTACTCCAGTATATAGTTACTGTAGTGTAGTACTCCAGTACATAGTTACTGTAGTGTTTTACTCCAGTACATAGTTATTGTAGTGTTTTCCTCCAGTACATAGTTACTGTAGTGTTTTACTCCAGTATATAGTTACTGTAGTGTTTTACTCCAGTATAGAACTACTGTAGTGTTTTACTCCAGTACATAGTTACTGTAGTGTTTTACTCCAGTACATAGTTACTGTAGTGTTTTACTCCAGTATAGAACTACTGTAGTGTTTTACTCCAGTATATAGTTACTGTAGCGTAGTACTCCAGTACATAGTTATTGTAGTGTTTTACTCCAGTACATAGTTACTGTAGTGTTTTACTCCAGTACATAGTTACTGTAGTGTTTTACTCCAGTATATAGTTACTGTAGTGTTTTACTCCAGTATAGAACTACTGTAGTGTTTTACTCCAGTACATAGTTACTGTAGTGTTTTACTCCAGTACATAGTTACTGTAGTGTTTTACTCCAGTATAGAACTACTGTAGTGTTTTACTCCAGTATATAGTTACTGTAGCGTAGTACTCCAGTACATAGTTATTGTAGTGTTTTACTCCAGTACATAGTTACTGTAGTGTTTTACTCCAGTACATAGTTACTGTAGTGTTTTACTCAGGTATAGAACTACTGTAGTGTTTTACTCCAGTACATAGCTACTGTAGTGTTTTACTCCAGTATAGAGCTACTGTAGTGTTTTACTCCAGTATAGAACTACTGTAGTGTTTTACTCCAGTATAGAACTACTGTAGTGTTTTACTCCAGTACATAGTTACTGTAGTGTTTTACTCCAGTACATAGTTACTGTAGTGTTTTACTCCAGTATATAGTTACTGTAGTGTAGTACTCCAGTACAGAACTACTGTAGTGTTTTACTCCAGTACATAGTTACTGTAGTGTTTTACTCCAGTACAGAACTACTGTAGTGTTTTACTCCAGTACATAGTTACTGTAGTGTTTTCCTCCAGTACATAGTTACTGTAGTGTTTTACTCCAGTACATAGTTACTGTAGTGTTTTACTCCAGTACATAGTTACTGTAGTGTAGTACTCCAGTACATAGTTACTGTAGTGTGTTACTCCAGTACATAGTTACTGTAGTGTTTTACTCCAGTACATATTACTGTAGTGTTTTACTCCAGTACATAGTTACTGTAGTGTTTTACTCCAGTACATAGTTACTGTAGTGTTTTACTCCAGTATAGAACTACTGTAGTGTTTTACTCCAGTACATATTACTGTAGTGTTTTACTCCAGTACATAGTTACTGTAGTGTTTTACTCCAGTACATAGTTACTGTAGTGTTTTACTCCAGTACATAGTTACTGTAGTGTTTTACTCCAGTACATAGTTACTGTAGTGTTTTACTCCAGTACATAGTTACTGTAGTGTTTTACTCCAGTACATAGCTACTGTAGTGTTTTACTCCAGTATATAACTACTGTAGTGTTTTGCTCCAGTATAGAACTACTGTAGTGTTTTACTCCAGTATAGAGCTACTGTAGTGTTTTACTCCAGTACAGAGCTACTGTAGTGTTTTACTCCAGTACATAGTTACTGTAGTGTTTTACTCCAGTACATAGTTACTGTAGTGTTTTACTCCAGTATAGAACTACTGTAGTGTTTTACTCCAGTACATAGTTACTGTAGTGTTTTACTCCAGTACATAGTTACTGTAGTGTTTTACTCCAGTATAGAGTTACTGTAGTGTTTTACTCCAGTACATAGTTACTGTAGCGTAGTACTCCAGTACATAGTTACTGTAGTGTAGTACTCCAGTACATAGTTACTGTAGTGTTTTACGCCAGTATAGAGCTACTGTAGTGTTTTACTCCAGTACATAGTTACTGTAGTGTTTTACTCCAGTATAGAGTTACTGTAGTGTTTTACTCCAGTATAGAGCTACTGTAGTGTTTTACTCCAGTACATAGTTACTTTAGTGTTTTACTCCAGTACATAGTTACTGTAGTGTTTTACTCCAGTATAGAACTACTGTAGTGTTTTACTCCAGTACATAGTTACTGTAGTGTTTTACTCCAGTACATAGTTACTGTAGTGTTTTACTCCAGTATAGAGCTACTGTAGTGTTTTACTCCAGTATAGAACTAATGTAGTGTTTTACTCCAGTATAGAGCTCCTGTAGTGTTTTACTCCAGTACATAGCTACTGTAGTGTTTTACTCCAGTACATAGTTACTGTAGTGTTTTACACCAGTACAGAACTACTGTAGTGTTTTACTCCAGTACATATTACTGTAGTGTTTTACTCCAGTACATATTACTGTAGTGTTTTACTCCAGTACATAGTTACTGTAGTGTTTTACTCCAGTATAGAACTACTGTAGTGTTTTACTCCAGTACATAGTTACTGTAGTGTTTTACTCCAGTACATAGTTACTGTAGTGTTTTACTCCAGTATAGAACTACTGTAGTGTTTTACTCCAGTATATAGTTACTGTAGCGTAGTACTCCAGTACATAGTTACTGTAGTGTTTTACTCCAGTACATAGTTACTCTAGTGTAGTACTCCAGTACATAGTTACTGTAGTGTTTTACTCCAGTATAGAGCTACTGTAGTGTTTTACTCCAGTACATAGTTACTGTAGTGTTTTACTCCAGTATAGAGCTACTGTAGTGTTTTACTCCAGTATAGAGCTACTGTAGTGTTTTATTCCAGTATAGAACTACTGTAGTGTTTTACTCCAGTACATAGTTACTGTAGTGTTTTACTCCAGTACAGAACTACTGTAGTGTTTTACTCCAGTACGTAGTTACTGTAGTGTTTTACTCCAGTACATAGTTACTGTAGTGTAGTACTCCAGTACATAGTTACTGTAGTTTTTTACTCCAGTACATAGTTACTGTAGTTTTTTACTCCAGTACGTAGTTACTGTAGTGTTTTACTCCAGTATAGAGTTACTGTAGTGTTTTACTCCAGTACATAGTTACTGTAGTGTTTTACTCCAGTACATAGTTACTGTAGTGTTTTACTCCAGTACATAGTTACTGTAGTGTTTTACTCCAGTATAGAGTTACTGTAGTGTTTACTCCAGTGCATAGTTACTGTAGCGTAGTACTCCAGTACATAGTTACTGTAGTGTAGTACTCCAGTACATAGTTACTGTAGTGTTTTACTCCAGTATAGAGTTACTGTAGTGTTTTACTCCAGTATAGAGTTACTGTAGTGTTTTACTCCAGTACATAGTTACTGTAGTGTTTTACTCCAGTACATAGTTACTGTAGTGTTTTACTCCAGTATAGAGTTACTGTAGTGTTTTACTCCAGTATAGAGCTGCTGTAGTGTTTTACTCCAGTACATAGTTACTGTAGTGTTTTACTCCAGTACATAGTTACTGTAGTGTTTTACTCCAGTACATAGTTACTGTAGTGTTTTACTCCAGTACATATTACTGTAGTGTTTTACTCCAGTACATAGTTACTGTAGTGTTTTACTCCAGTACATAGTTACTGTAGTGTTTTACTCCAGTATAGAGCTACTGTAGTGTTTTACTCCAGTACATAGTTACTGTAGTGTTTTACTCCAGTACAGAGTTACTGTAGTGTTTTACTCCAGTACATAGTTACTGTAGTGTTTTACTCCAGTACATATTACTGTAGTGTTTTACTCCAGTACAGAGCTACTGTAGTGTTTTACTCCAGTACATAGTTACTGTAGTGTTTTACTCCAGTACATAGTTACTGTAGTGTTTTACTCCAGTACATAGTTACTGTAGTGTTTTACTCCAGTACATAGTTACTGTAGTGTTTTACTCCAGTACAGAACTACTGTAGTGTTTTACTCCAGTACATAGTTACTGTAGTGTTTTACTCCAGTACATAGTTACTGTAGTGTTTTACTCCAGTATAGAACTACTGTAGTGTTTTACTCCAGTATATAGTTACTGTAGCGTAGTACTCCAGTACATAGTTATTGTAGTGTTTTACTCCAGTATATAGTTACTGTAGTGTTTTACTCCAGTACATAGTTATTGTAGTGTTTTACTCCAGTACATAGTTACTGTAGTGTTTTACTCCAGTACATAGTTACTGTAGTGTTTTACTCCAGTACATAGTTACTGTAGTGTTTTACTCCTGTAACGATTCTCTAGCTCTTCCTCCTCCTCGGACGAGGAGAGGCGAGACGGATCAGATGACCAATATGCAGCGTGGTAGTTTGACATAATGAATTTATTAAACAAGACGAAAAAACGAACTACACTTGATAATTAACAAAATAACAAAACGGAGTAGACTGACCTGAACGTAAGAACTTACATAAAACGAAGAACGCACGAACAGGAAAAACAGACTACACAAAACGAACAAACAAACAAACAAACCGAAACAGTCCCGTGTGGCGCAACATACACAGACACAGGAGACAACCACCCACAACAATCAATGTGAAAACACCTACCTTAATATGGCTCTCAATCAGAGGAAATGAAAACCACCTGCCTCTAATTGAGAACCATATCAGGTCACCCTTTAACAAACATAGAAACACATAACATAGACTACCCACCCAAACTCACGCCCTGACCGTCAAACACATACAAAATAACAGAAAACCGGTCAGGAACGTGACATAACCCCCCCCTCAAGGTGCGTACTCCGAACGCACCACCAAAAGTCTAGGGGAGGGTCTGGGTGGGCGTCTGACCACGGTGGTGGCTCAGGCTCTGGGCGAGGTCCCCACCCCACCATAGTCAATCCCAGCTTACGTCTCCCCCTTAGAATGACCACCCTCATATTACACCCACTTAATTTAAATGGTAACCTTAAGATAAGGGGCAGCACCGGGACAAGGGGCAGCACCGGGATAAGGTAGCTCAGGACAGAGAGATAGCTCAGGACAGAGAGGTAGGTCAGGATAGAGAGGTAGCTCAGGATAGAGGGGCAACTCCGGACTGAAGGGCAGCTCCGGACAGAGAGACAGCTCTGGACTGAGGGGCAGTTCTGGATAAATGGCAGCTCTGAGCTGAGGGGCAGCTCATGACTGGCTGACGGCTCTGGACGCTCATGGCTAGCTGACGGCTCTGGACGCTCATGGCTGGCTGACGGCTCTGGACGCTCATGGCTGGCTGACGGCTCTGGACGCTCATGGCTGGCTGACGGCTCTGGACGCTCATGGCTGGCTGACGGCTCTGGACGCTCATGGCTGGCTGACGGCTCTGGACGCTCATGGCTCGCTGACGGCTCTGGACGCTCATGGCTAGCTGACGGCTCTGGACGCTCATGGCTGGCTGACGGCTCTGGACGCTCATGGCTGGCTGACGGCTCTGGACGCTCATGGCTCGCTGACGGCTCTGGCAGATCCTGTCTGATTGGCGGCTCTGGCAGATCCTGTCTGGTTGGCGGCTCTGGCAGATCCTGTCTGGTTGGCGGCTCTGGCAGATCCTGTCTGGTTGGCGGCTCTGGCAGATCCTGTCTGGTTGGCGGCTCTGGCAGATCCTGTCTGGTTGGCGGCTCTGGCAGATCCTGTCTGGTTGGCGGCTCTGGCAGATCCTGACTGACGAATGGCTCTAGCGGCTCCTGACTGACTAACGGCTCTGACGGCTCGGGACAGACGGGCGGCTCTAATGGCTCGGGACAGACGGATGGCTCAGACGGCACTGGGCAGACGGATGGCTCAGATGGCGCTGGGGAGACGGATGGCTCAGATGGCGCTGGGGAGACGGATGGCTCAGATGGCGCTGGGGAGACGGATGGCTCAGATGGCGCTGGGGAGACGGATGGCTCAGATGGCACTGGGGAGACGGATGGCTCAGATGGCACTGGGCAGACGGATGGCTCTGGCCGGATGAGGCGCACTGTAGGCCTGGTGCGTGGTTCCGGAACTGGAGGCACCGGGCTAAGGACACGCACCTTCAGGCTAGTGCGGGGAGCAGGGACAGGGCACACTGGACTCTCAAAACGCACTATGGACCTGGTGCGTGGTACCGGCACTGGTGGCACCGGGCTGAGGGCACGCACATCAGGACGAGTATGGGGAGAAGGAACAGTGTGTACAGGGCTCTGGAGACGCACAGGTGGCTTAGTGCGTGGTGCCGGAACTGGAGGCACTGGGCTGGAGACACGCACCATAGGGAGAGTGCGTGGAGGAGGAACAGGGCTCTGGAAACGCACTGGAAGCCTGGTGCGTGGAGTAGGCACTGGTGGTACTGGGCTGGGGCGGGGAGGTGGCGCCGGAAATACCGGACCGTGCAGGCGTACTGGCTCCCTTGAGCATTGAGCCTGCCCAACCTTACCTGGTTGAATGCTCCCCGTTGCCCGACCAGTGCGGGGAGGTGGAATAACCCGCACCGGGCTATGTAGGCGAACCGGGGACACCATGCGTAAGGCTGGTGCCATGTATGCCGGCCCGAGGAGACGCACTGGAGACCAGACGCGTTGAGCCGGCTTCATGACACCTGGCTCAATGCCCAATCTAGCCCTACCAGTGCGGGGAGGTGGAATAACCCGCACCGGGCTATGAACACGTACAGGAGACACGGTGTCTGCCCGTACTCCCGCTCTCCACGGTTAGCCTGGGAAGTGGGCGCAGGTCTCCTACCTGCCCTCGGCCCACTACCTCTTAGCCCCCCACCCAAGACATTTTGGGGGTTTCTTCGCGGGCTTCCAGCCACGTCTCCTCGCTGCCTCCTCATACCACCGCTCCTGGGCTCTCGCTGCTTCCATCTCCTCACGAGCGCGGCGATATTCCCCAATATGAGCCCAGTGTCCTTTTCCCTCCAATACTTCTTCCCATGTCCAGGATTCCTGTTTCGTAGGCCACTGCTCGAACTCACGCTGCTTGGTTCTGGTTCGGTGGGTGGTTCTGTAACGATTCTCTAGCTCTTCCTCCTCCTCGGACGAGGAGAGGCGAGATGGATCAGATGACCAATATGCAGCGTGGTAGTTTGACATAATGAATTTATTAAACAAGACGAAAAAACGAACTACACTTGATAATTAACAAAATAACAAAACGGAGTAGACTGACCTGAACGTAAGAACTTACATAAAACGAAGAACGCACGAACAGGAAAAACAGACTACACAAAACGAACGAACAAACAAACAAACCGAAACAGTCCCGTGTGGCGCAACATACACAGACACAGGAGACAACCACCCACAACAATCAATGTGAAAACACCTACCTTAATATGGCTCTCAATCAGAGGAAATGAAAACCACCTGCCTCTAATTGAGAACCATATCAGGTCACCCTTTAACAAACATAGAAACACATAACATAGACTACCCACCCAAACTCACGCCCTGACCGTCAAACACATACAAAATAACAGAAAACCGGTCAGGAACGTGACAACTCCAGTATAGAGTTACTGTAGTGTAGTACTCCAGTACATAGTTACTGTAGTGTTTTACTCCAGTACATAGTTACTGTAGTGTTTTACTCCAGTACATAGCTACTGTAGTGTTTTACTCCAGTACATAGCTACTGTAGTGTTTTACTCCAGTACATAGTTACTGTAGTGTTTTACTCCAGTACATAGCTACTGTAGTGTTTTACTCCAGTACATAGTTACTGTAGTGTTTTACTCCAGTACATAGTTACTGTAGTGTTTTACTCCAGTACATAGTTACTGTAGTGTTTTACTCCAGTACATAGTTACTGTAGTGTTTTACTCCAGTACAGAGTTATTGTAGTGTTTTACTCCAGTACATAGTTACTGTAGTGTTTTACTCCAGTACATAGTTATTGTAGTGTTTTACTCCAGTACATAGTTACTGTAGTGTTTTACTCCAGTACATAGTTACTGTAGTGTTTTACTCCAGTACATAGTTACTGTAGTGTTTTACTCCAGTACATAGTTACTGTAGTGTTTTACTCCAGTATATAGTTACTGTAGTGTTTTACTCCAGTACATAGTTACTGTAGTGTTTTACTCCAGTACATAGTTACTGTAGTGTTTTACTGCAGTACATAGTTACTGTAGTGTTTTACTCCAGTACATAGTTACTGTAGTGTTTTACTCCTGTATAGAGCTACTGTAGTGTTTTACTCCAGTACATAGTTACTGTAGTGTTTTACTGCAGTGCATAGTTACTGTAGTGTTTTACTCCAGTACATATTACTGTAGTGTTTTACTCCAGTACAGAGCTACTGTAGTGTAGTACTCCAGTACATAGTTACTGTAGTGTTTTACTCCAGTACATAGTTACTGTAGTGTTTTACTCCAGTACATAGTTACTGTAGTGTTTTACTCCAGTACATAGCTACTGTAGTGTTTTACTCCAGTACAGAACTACTGTAGTGTTTTACTCCAGTACATAGCTACTGTAGTGTTTTACTCCAGTACATAGTTACTGTAGTGTTTTACTCCAGTACATAGTTACTGTAGTGTTTTACTCCAGTACATAGTTACTGTAGTGTTTTACTCCAGTACATAGTTACTGTAGTGTTTTACTCCAGTACAGAACTACTGTAGTGTTTTACTCCAGTATATAGTTACTGTAGTGTTTTACTCCAGTACATAGTTACTGTAGTGTTTTACTCCAGTACATAGTTACTGTAGTGTTTTACTCCAGTACATAGTTACTGTAGTGTTTTACTCCAGTACAGAGTTACTGTAGTGTTTTACTCCAGTACAGAGTTATTGTAGTGTTTTACTCCAGTACATAGTTACTGTAGTGTTTTACTCCAGTACATAGTTACTGTAGTGTTTTACTCCAGTACATAGTTACTGTAGTGTTTTACTCCAGTACATAGTTACTGTAGTGTTTTACTCCTGTAACGATTCTCTAGCTCTTCCTCCTCCTCGGACAAGGAGAGGCGAGACGGATCAGATGACCAATATGCAGCGTGGTAGTTTGACATAATGAATTTATTAAACAAGACGAAAAAACGAACTACACTTGATAATTAACAAAATAACAAAACGGAGTAGACTGACCTGAACGTAAGAACTTACATAAAACGAAGAACGCACGAACAGGAAAAACAGACTACACAAAACGAACGAACAAACAAACAAACCGAAACAGTCCCGTGTGGCGCAACATACACAGACACAGGAGACAACCACCCACAACAATCAATGTGAAAACACCTACCTTAATATGGCTCTCAATCAGAGGAAATGAAAACCACCTGCCTCTAATTGAGAACCATATCAGGTCACCCTTTAACAAACATAGAAACACATAACATAGACTACCCACCCAAACTCACGCCCTGACCGTCAAACACATACAAAATAACAGAAAAACCGGTCAGGAACGTGACATAACCCCCCCCTCAAGGTGCGTACTCCGAACGCACCACCAAAAGTCTAGGGGAGGGTCTGGGTGGGCGTCTGACCACGGTGGTGGCTCAGGCTCTGGGCGAGGTCCCCACCCCACCATAGTCAATCCCAGTTTACGTCTCCCCCTTAGAATGACCACCCTCATATTACACCCACTTAATTTAAATGGTAACCTTAAGATAAGGGCAGCACCGGGACAAGGGGCAGCACCGGGATAAGGTAGCTCAGGACAGAGAGATAGCTCAGGACAGAGAGGTAGGTCAGGATAGAGAGGTAGCTCAGGATAGAGGGGCAACTCCGGACTGAAGGGCAGCTCCGGACAGAGAGACAGCTCTGGACTGAGGGGCAGTTCTGGATAAATGGCAGCTCTGAGCTGAGGGGCAGCTCATGACTGGCTGACGGCTCTGGACGCTCATGGCTAGCTGACGGCTCTGGACGCTCATGGCTAGCTGACGGCTCTGGACGCTCATGGCTGGCTGATGGCTCTGGACGCTCATGGCTGGCTGACGGCTCTGGACGCTCATGGCTGGCTGACGGCTCTGGACGCTCATGGCTGGCTGACGGCTCTGGACGCTCATGGCTGGCTGACGGCTCTGGACGCTCATGGCTGGCTGACGGCTCTGGACGCTCATGGCTAGCTGACGGCTCTGGACGCTCATGGCTGGCTGACGGCTCTGGACGCTCATGGCTGGCTGACGGCTCTGGACGCTCATGGCTCGCTGACGGCTCTGGCAGATCCTGTCTGATTGGCGGCTCTGGCAGATCCTGTCTGGTTGGCGGCTCTGGCAGATCCTGTCTGGTTGGCGGCTCTGGCAGATCCTGTCTGGTTGGCGGCTCTGGCAGATCCTGTCTGGTTGGCGGCTCTGGCAGATCCTGACTGACGAATGGCTCTAGCGGCTCCTGACTGTCTAACGGCTCTGACGGCTCGGGACAGACGGATGGCTCAGACGGCACTGGGCAGACGGATGGCTCAGATGGCGCTGGGGAGACGGATGGCTCAGATGGCGCTGGGGAGACGGATGGCTCAGATGGCGCTGGGGAGACGGATGGCTCAGATGGCGCTGGGGAGACGGATGGCTCAGATGGCACTGGGGAGACGGATGGCTCAGATGGCACTGGGCAGACGGATGGCTCTGGCCGGATGAGGCGCACTGTAGGCCTGGTGCGTGGTGCCGGAACTGGAGGCACCGGGCTAAGGACACGCACCTTCAGGCTAGTGCGGGGAGCAGGGACAGGGCACACTGGACTCTCAAAACGCACTATGGACCTGGTGCGTGGTACCGGCACTGGTGGCACCGGGCTGAGGGCACGCACATCAGGACGAGTACGGGGAGAAGGAACAGTGTGTACAGGGCTCTGGAGACGCACAGGTGGCTTAGTGCGTGGGTGCCGGAACTGGAGGCACTGGGCTGGAGACACGCACCATAGGGAGAGTGCGTGGAGGAGGAACAGGGCTCTGGAAACGCACTGGAAGCCTGGTGCGTGGAGTAGGGCACTGGTGGTACTGGGCTGGGGCGGGGAGGTGGCGCCGGAAACTACCGGACCGTGCAGGCGTACTGGCTCCCTTGAGCATTGAGCCTGCCCAACCTTACCTGGTTGAATGCTCCCCGTTGCCCGACCAGTGCGGGGAGGTGGAATAACCCGCACCGGGCTATGTAGGCGAACCGGGGACACCATGCGTAAGGCTGGTGCCATGTATGCCGGCCCGAGGAGACGCACTGGAGACCAGACGCGTTGAGCCGGCTTCATGACACCTGGCTCAATGCCCAATCTAGCCCTACCAGTGCGGGGAGGTGGAATAACCCGCACCGGGCTATGAACACGTACAGGAGACACCGTGCGCTCTACTGCGTAACACGGTGTCTGCCCGTACTCCCGCTCTCCACGGTTAGCCTGGGAAGTGGGCGCAGGTCTCCTACCTGCCCTCGGCCCACTACCTCTTAGCCCCCCCCCCCCAAGAAATTTTTGGGGTTTCTTCGCGGGCTTCCAGCCACGTCTCCTTGCTGCCTCCTCATACCACTGCTCCTGGGCTCTCGCTGCTTCCATCTCCTCACGAGCGCGGGCGATATTCCCCAATATGAGCCCAGTGTCCTTTTCCCTCCAATACTTCTTCCCATGTCCAGGATTCCTGTTTTCGTAGGCCACTGCTCGAACTCACGCTGCTTGGTTCTGGTTCGGTGGGTGGTTCTGTAACGATTCTCTAGCTCTTCCTCCTCCTCGGACGAAGGAGAGGCGAGACGGATCAGATGACCAATATGCAGCGTGGTAGTTTGACATAATGAATTTATTAAACAAGACGAAAAAACGAACTACACTTGATAATTAACAAAATAACAAAACGGAGTAGACTGACCTGAACGTAAGAACTTACATAAAACGAAGAACGGACGAACAGGAAAAAACAGACTACACAAAACGAACAAACAAACAAACAAACCGAAACAGTCCGTGTGGCGCAACATACACAGACACAGGAGACACCACCCACCCACAACAATCAAGTGAAAACACCTACCTTAATATGGCTCTCAATCAGAGGAAATGAAAACCACCTGCCTCTAATTGAGAACCATATCAGGTCACCCTTTAACAAACATAGAAACACATAACATAGACTACCCACCCAAAACTCACGCCCTGACCGTCAAACACATACAAATAACAGAAAACCAGTCAGGAACGTGACAACTCCAGTATA
>NW_024057732.1:0-91110 GCF_016432855.1 Salvelinus namaycush | reverse complement strand
ATACAGAAGAGGAAAGCGGGGGAAGAGGGGGAGAGAAAGGGTGGAAGAGGAAAGAAACTGGATAACAGGTAGAGAAAATGAAATTATATTTTATTATTTTTTATTTATTAGAATGGTAATATAATGTCAATAAATGCAAATGGTTGAGGACAATGGGAAAATTTAATAGAATAATAAAAATGAAGAATCAGATATTTTATGTATTCAAGAGACGCACTGGGATAATGTATGTGTTTTAGAAGTAAAAAAAATATGGAGGGATTTTATTTATGTAAACAATGGCAGAGGGAATTCAAGTGGGGTTGCTATTTTATTGAGGAAGGATGTGGTGATATGTGAAACAGATATATAATGATAATAATGGGAGGATTTTAATTGTAGATTTTGAATATATGAGTATGGTTTTAGAATTATAAATATTTATGCGCCTAATACTGAAATAGAGCGCAAAGATTTATTTTTAGAAATAGGGAAATGGTGTGAGGGAAAACTGTATTGTAGTTGGGGATTTTAATGTTAAAATGGATAGACTGGATATGACAAGAGGAGCTATTTTTAGAAGTGATGTATCTAGGGGGGTTTTAAAGAAGATGATGTTAGAAAAAGGAATAATTGATATATGGAGAGAGGAAAATCCAGAAAAAAAGAGATTTTCTAGAAGGCAGGTGGTTTTAGGGGATTTGAAACAAACGAGGATAGATCTGGTTTTAGTAAAAGAAGGTTTAAGGAATTTTATGAAAGATATTAAGTATGTTTTTACAACTTTTAGTGATCATGCAGGTTTAACATTTTCAGTGGGATTAGATAAGGAAAGAACAGGGGGTGGAATATGGTGTATGAATGCAGGGTATTTGGGAGATGAGGAATATGGGAAACAACTTAAATCTTTGATAGCATGTGAAATGGAGGATAAGCAGAAAGAGAATGATAAGTGTTCATGGTGGGATAAGGTTAAGGAAAAAATAAAAGTTTTTAGTATAGGATATGCAAGGAAAAAGAGAGGTAGGATGAAAAGAGAAGAAATGAGTTGAGGGCTAAATTGGATAAAGAAATGAGGAAGTGTGACAGTGAACCTAATTATAATATAGGAAAGTTTTTGGAATTAAAAGCACAATTGACTAATATGAAATAGATAAGTGTAAGGGTGCAATTATAAGAAGTAAGGCAAAGTATGTTTTGGAGGGGGAGAAATGTACTTCATTTTTTCTTGGTTAGAGAAGAATAAACAGAGGAGAACATATATTAGAGAGATCGAAAATATAAAGGGTGAAGTTGTCAATGATTATGTAGAGGTTTTAGAAACAGTGCAGAATTTTTATAAGGATTTATTTAAGAAAGGGGAGGTGGATGAGGGGTGTGTAAAGGAGATATTGGATAGTGTGGATGTGCAAATTAATGTAGAGGATAAACAAATGTGTGATGGGAAGATAACATTGACTGAAGTTAAAGATGCGATTAAGGGTTTACAAGTAAATAAGAGTCCTGGAGTAGATGGAATAATTGCAGAGTTTTATAAAATATATGCCAGTTTTTTAGCACCTATTTTATTGGAAGTTTATCAATATATGGAGGATAATGATAGTATTTCTGAATCTATGGTGACAGGGCTGATAACGATTTTATATAAAAATAAGGGAGTAAATTAAATTAGAGAATTATAGGCCAATTAGTTTATTAAATTCGGATTATAAGATTTTAGCAAAGATACTGGCAAATAGAATGAAGCAAGTTTTAAATGATATTATAGCACCTACACAGAATTATAGTGTGCCTGGTAGAGATATTGCGGATACAATTAATACAATTAGAGATGTGATAAATAAAATGAATCATGATAAGATGGGGGGAATTGTTTTAAGCATAGATTTAAATAAAGCTTTTGATAGGGTGGAACATGATTTTATGTTTAGGGTAATGGATAAATATGGTTTTGGTAATAGAATAATAGGATGGATAAAATTATTATATAAGAAGGCAAAAAGTAGGGTGAAATGTAATGGGGTTTTAACCGATTATTTTATTCTTGAGAGATCTGTGAGACAGGGATGTCCTTTATCAGCTTTATTATTCGTTTTATCGGTAGAACCTTTAGCAGCATTTCTTAAAAGAGATAATCTTATAAATTGTGTAGAGACTCCGCAAGGAGGTTTTAGTTTGATACATCAATACGCAGATGATACCACTATAACAGTTAGAGATGAGGGTAGTATAAAAAGGGTGATGGAGTGTTTTAAAGTATATGGACAAGCATCGGGTGCAAAGGTTAACATGGAGAAGTCAGTAGTAATGTATATTGGGAAGATTAATGAGGGGAATTTTCCTTTTAAAGTGGTTAAAGATTATTTTAAGGTATTAGGAGTGTTTTTAGGGGTGAAAGAAATGGAAGCTAGGGATTTGACATGGAGTGGGGTAATAAATAAAGTTAGAAAGGTGGTAAATATGTGGAGGGGGAGGTCTTTGAAATTAAAAGGGAAAGTAATTGTCATAAATTCATTGTTGATGTCAATATTTATTTATGTAATGAATGTTTTAGATATGCCAGAATGGGTTTTATCTGAAATGAATAAAATTGTAGTTGATTTTTTATGGGAAGGGAAGGGGGTGAGAATAGCTTTTAAAACTTTGATTGCAGGTTATGAGGAGGGGGGTTTGAAGTTGGTAGATTTAAGTGTAAGGAAAACAGCAATTAGAGTAAAAATGGTACGGAAATATTTATTTGGTGAATTGGATTATGGGTGGAAAAGGTTTTTTAAAGAGTATTTGCAGGAGGTTGGGAGGATGGGGGACAATGGTTTATTGATGAGTATGAAGAAGGAAATGTTAGGTAATATACCTTTGTTTTACAGAGAAGTGATTGAGGCTTGGGGGCGGTTTTTACCAAATATTTATTATGAATGTACCAGTTTAGAAAATATTTTAAATCAGCCGATATTTTTAAATCCAAAGATAAAGTGCAATAATATGATGTTGTTTTGTAAATATTTTATGAGGGCTGGGATGAGGCAGATAGGTGACATAGCATATGAGGTAATTCCTGGGTTTCTTCCATTTCAGGCTATATATGACAATGTGGTTGAAGTAGATGAAGAAATAAGTAAAACTACTGTGGAGAATATGTACAAGAAAATATTAGGATGTATTCCCGGGGAGTGGGTGATTTTAATAAACAAAGAGGTGGTCAAAAGATCTAGGGCTTTACCAGTTTTATATTATGAAAGTAATGGGGAGAAACATGATTTATCAGGTCTAAAAGTTAAAATGGTTTATAGAAAATGTATTTTAAAAGAGATAAAAAGTCCTGCTGCGGAGAAAGTGTGGTCTAGGGTGTTTCCAAACATGGATGTAAAATCAATATGGAAGAATGTAAATGTAAAATATAATTTTATAGAATGTGAAGACAATGATTTTAAATTGAAACATAATAGGATTTTTACAAATGTGGTTTTGCATCAAATAAATAGGGATATTAAAAGAGAATGTGATATTTGTGGTACGGGGGTGGAAAATTTGATGCACTTTTTTATTGAATGTAGTAGGTTGAAAGATTTTCATGAGTTTTTAAAAGGACTTTTAGTAAAACATTGGGGAGAAGAGATTTTTACTGGGGTGGAGTGGAGGAGGTTGTTTCTTTTTGGTTTAAATGGGAAAAGTAAAGTTTTAAATATTAATTTGGTGAATTTTGTAATAAGTCATGCTAGATATGCGATAAGATTAAGAAGGAATTTAGGTCATTATGAAGGGAAAATTGTGAGTGTGGAAGGTTTTTTTAGGAGCATATTAGAGAGAGATATAGAGATAATATATAGATACGGTGGAGGAAATTTTGAAAAATTGTTTGTGTGGGGGAGTACTTTTATTGAAATTCTGTCAAATGGGAAACTTGTATTTCATTATTAAGTGGATGATTGTGTTTTTTAATGGGTTTTATTTATTTATTTTTGATTTTTTGATTTTGTAAAAGGATGAATTGTTCATCCTTTTTTATTATTGATTGAATGTTGTAAATATTATGTGTTTTTTCATAATAAAAGATAAAAAAAAAAAAAATACGCCCGATCTCGTCCGATCTCGGAAGCTAAGCAGGGTCGGGCCTGGTTAGTACTTGGATGGGAGACCGCCTGGGAATACCAGGTGCTGTAAGCTTTTTGCTCCAGTAGAGGGTTCTCTTGTGTCATGCGTGGAGCAACTGCCTTTTATTTATCGCCCTAATAATATCATGTCTTTTATTGGACTAAATGCAGTTTGTTAGTGCTTCCCTGCCCTGCCCTGATCAAATCAAATAATGGACAGTGCGTTTCCCTCAAAATGTAGGAAGTACATTCAGCATTTGTTTTTAGGCTAGGAGACTGTCAATGTCTGTAGTCCGTTAGGGCCCTGTAAAATCCCTTCAATGTTTTGCCTGATCCCCCCCCCCCCCCCCCCCCCCCCCCAATTCCCCCTTTTCTCCATTTACTTTTCCCCGTTCGTCCCTGTTTCTGCAGGTTTTCGCTCTCAAAATAAACCTTTTTTATTAATATAAAAACAACACGATTGGATGTCCATGACAATGTTTAAACCCTATCAGGAGACCACTTTTGTAGTTACCCTTAAACGCAAGTGTGCGCCAGGAAGAGACCTTAGTTTGGTTAAGCGGTGTTGCTGTAGCGCTCGTGTTGTAGCGCTCGTGTTATTGCGGAGTTTGCAAAACAAATGGCCACTGGATTGATGCAAATAATCATGATATAATTCTGCCAGGCTGGCATAGGCTACTTTGCAGTTAACTTTTAATTGAGAAGGTTTTGGGGGAAGCCTTTCCTTTTCTACCAGAAGAAGGTTATATCATTAGCCTCATAAGCTAACGGCTACACAAAGTGTAGACATGCGCGCGCTCCGCACGCATGCGCACAGAAACTGGGCAGTCCTGTGCCGTTTCTGAAAGTTGCGTAGAAATACGAATCACTGATGCATTTTGTTCATGTCTTATGATTCACTTGGGCAAATGAATGCATTTTCTAACAAGTTGAAGGGATTTAGTTGACTTCCTCCTTAGTTCAAAACATTTTTGAATAATGTTGAATTTCTGTTTGAATGTCTGGATTCCGTGCCGTATTTTATAGGGCCCTAGTCCATGAAGTTGTCATAAGTGTCAACATAGGATATGCCCCCCCCCCCCCCCCCCCCCCCCCACCCCCCCCCCCCCCCCCCCAAGAGTGAAATATATGGCCTGGAAATGTAAGCAAGGTTTGAGCTTTTTCAGTGTGTTGAGTCACAACGTGGACATTCCTCTGTCTCCCGATGAGTGAGCGACACATTGCCTTTATATAGTGTACCAAGAGTTTGCCCTTCGCTTACGGCCATACCAGCCTGAATGCGCATTTCCTGATTGGAGAAGTGACGACAGGTGCGAGTGTCTGAGCTGTGAGTGAGTGTTTGCTGGAGAGTGTTTGCTCGAGAGCTATTTTTGTTAATTAATTGGTTTTTGCAATATAATTTATTATTTTCTTCAGTTGAATAGTTTTAAGTTTGGTTAGTCTTCCCCCTTGCAGTTTTTCTGCTTGGGGGAGAGTTTTTTTTTGGATTCATTTTTTTACTATGACGGACAACATGGAAAAGACAAACGGAATGGACAAAGACAACGAAAAAGCACAACGGAAGAAAAAGGAAGATAAAGAAGGGATGAAATATGGAAAAGAATATACGGTGGCAATTGAGTTGGAAGGAGAAGACAAAGTGACGACAATGGAACTACTAAGAGCAATTAAGGAGGTGTGTGGAGAGGTGGTGGGATGCCGAATGAAAGGAGAAAAGAAGTACGAAATTACAATGAGAAATGAAAAAGGAAAAGAACGGTTAATGGATGGATTGCGAATAAAGGACACAAAGATTCTGGCGAGAGATATTAATGTGAAGGAATTGGTGGTGTCTTTTATGAATCTCCCAGTTTACGTAGAAGATGGTGTAATACTGGGCAAGCTGAGTAGCTGGGGAGTGGCGGCCGTCTCGGAGATAAGAAGGAGAGTTTGGCCAGGAACGGAGGTGGTTGATGGGACACGATTCTGCAAAGTCAAGTTTACAGAAAAAGTGACATCATTACCTTATTCTACAAGAATTGAGACGTTGGAAGGAGCGGAATATTTCAGAGTCATTCATGACAAACAGGTCAGAGTGTGTCGGTTGTGCATTCAACCCGGGCACATAGTGAAAGACTGCCCGGAATTTAAGTGTTTTAAGTGTGGCAATCAAGGACACTATGCGAGAGAATGTGATGGAGAGAAGGAAAGGAATTTTTGTGGTGGATGTAGAAAGAGATTGGCGGAGTGCAACTGTGGAGAGGATCGAGCTGAAGAGGGGAGTCAAACAATACTAGAGGAAGCAGTAGTATTGTCGCAAGAAGGAGAAGAAGATGGTGGAGAAGACGTGGTGGAAGGTGGAGAGACGGAGGAAGGAAGAAGGAAGAAGGACCAGAAGATAAATGAAATTGGGAGCAGTATGGACTCGGAAATAAGAAGAGGGAGGTTTCAGGAGGAGGGGGGGAGTGGACTGGGGGGAAGCACGGGGGACTCACAGGTTTTGGGGGAAAGCACAGCACTATCAAGTACCTCGGGGGGTGAAGAAATGGAGAGGGTTTTGGGTTTGAGGACAATAACGGAGGCGGAGATGAGCACGGGGAGCACAAAGGCGACTGTACATGAGATGGAGACAAGCACGGGGAGCACAGCGATGACGGTGGCAGAAACAGAGATGAATATGGGGAGCACAACGGATGTGGATGTCAAGAGGGTGAGTTGGCTGGAAAACATGGACTTGGAAGAGATATCGGATACGGAGGATGGAGAAAAGATTGAAAGAACGAGGGAAGGATACAGGAAGAGGAAAGCGGCGGGAAGAGGGGGAGAGAAAGGGTGGAAGAGGAAAGAAACTGGATAACAGGTAGAGGAAAATGAAATTATATTTTATCATTTTATTATTTATTAGAATGGTAAATATAATGTCAATAAATGCAAATGGATTGAGGACAATGGGAAAATTTAATAGAATAGTAAAAATGAAGAAGTCAGATATTTTATGTATTCAAGAGACGCACTGGGATAATGTATGTGTTTTAGAAGTTAAAAAAATATGGAGGGATTTTATTTATGTAAACAACGGCAGAGGGAATTCAAGTGGGGTTGCTATTTTATTGAGGAGGGATGTGGTGGATAATGTGAAACAGATATATAATGATAATAATGGGAGGATTTTAATTGTAGATTTTGAATATATGAGTATGGTTTTTAGAATTATAAATATTTATGCGCCTAATACTGAAATAGAGCGCAAAGATTTATTTTTAGAAATAGGGAAATGGTGTGAGGGAAACTGTATTGTAGTTGGGGATTTTAATGTTAAAATGGATAGACTGGATATGACAAGAGGAGCTATTTTTAGAAGTGATGTATCTAGGGGGGTTTTAAAGAAGATGATGTTAGAAAAAGGAATAATTGATATATGGAGAGAGGAAAATCCAGAAAAAAGAGAATTTTCTAGAAGGCAGGTGGTTTTAGGGGATTTGAAACAAACGAGGATAGATCTGGTTTTAGTAAAAGAAGGTTTAAGGAATTTTATGAAAGATATTAAGTATGTTTTTACAACTTTTAGTGATCATGCAGGTTTAACATTTTCAGTGGGATTAGATAAGGAAAGAACAGGGGGTGGAATATGGTGTATGAATGCAGGGTATTTGGGAGATGAGGAATATGGGAAACAACTTAAATCTTTGATAGCATGTGAAATGGAGGATAAGCAGAAAGAGAATGATAAGTGTTCATGGTGGGATAAGGTTAAGGAAAAAATTAAAGTTTTTAGTATAGGATATGCAAGGAAAAAGAGAGGTAGGATGAAAAGAGAAGAAAATGAGTTGAGGGCTAAATTGGATAAAGAAATGAGGAAGTGTGACAGTGAACCTAATTATAATATAGGAAAGTTTTTGGAATTAAAAGCACAATTGACTAAATATGAAATAGATAAGTGTAAGGGTGCAATTATAAGAAGTAAGGCAAAGTATGTTTTGGAGGGGGAGAAATGTACTTCATTTTTTCTTGGATTAGAGAAGAATAAACAGAGGAGAACATATATTAGAGAGATCGAAAATATAAAGGGTGAAGTTGTCAATGATTATGTAGAGGTTTTAGAAACAGTGCAGAATTTTTATAAGGATTTATTTAAGAAAGGGGAGGTGGATGAGGGGTGTGTAAAGGAGATATTGGATAGTGTGGATGTGCAAATTAATGTAGAGGATAAACAAATGTGTGATGGGAAGATAACATTGACTGAAGTTAAAGATGCGATTAAGGGTTTACAAGTAAATAAGAGTCCTGGAGTAGATGGAATAATTGCAGAGTTTTATAAAATATATGCCAGTTTTTTAGCACCTATTTTATTGGAAGTTTATCAATATATGGAGGATAATGATAGTATTTCTGAATCTATGGTGACAGGACTGATAACGATTTTATATAAAAATAAGGGGAGTAAATTAAAATTGGAGAATTATAGGCCAATTAGTTTATTAAATTCGGATTATAAGATTTTAGCAAAGATACTGGCAAATAGAATGAAGCAAGTTTTAAATGATATTATAGCACCTACACAGAATTATAGTGTGCCTGGTAGAGATATTGCGGATACAATTAATACAATTAGAGATGTGATAAATAAAATGAATCATGATAAGATGGGGGGAATTGTTTTAAGCATAGATTTAAATAAAGCTTTTGATAGGGTGGAACATGATTTTATGTTTAGGGTAATGGATAAATATGGTTTTGGTAATAGAATAATAGGATGGATAAAATTATTATATAAGAAGGCAAAAAGTAGGGTGAAATGTAATGGGGTTTTAACCGATTCTTTTATTCTTGAGAGATCTGTGAGACAGGGGTGTCCTTTATCAGCTTTATTATTCGTTTTATCGGTAGAACCTTTAGCAGCATTTCTTAAAAGAGATAATCTTATAAATTGTGTAGAGACTCCGCAAGGAGGTTTTAGTTTGATACATCAATACGCAGATGATACCACTATAACAGTTAGAGATGAGGGTAGTGTAAAAAGGGTGATGGAGTGTTTTAAAGTATATGGACAAGCATCGGGTGCAAAGGTTAACATGGAGAAGTCAGTAGTAATGTATATTGGGAAGATTAATGAGGGGAATTTTCCTTTTAAAGTGGTTAAAGATTATTTTAAGGTATTAGGAGTGTTTTTAGGGGTGAAAGAAATGGAAGCTAGGGATTTGACATGGAGTGGTGTAATAAATAAAGTTAGAAAGGTGGTAAATATGTGGAGGGGGAGGTCTTTGAAATTAAAAGGGAAAGTAATTGTCATAAATTTATTGTTGATGTCAATATTTATTTATGTAATGAATGTTTTGGATATGCCAGAATGGGTTTTATCTGAAATGAATAAAATTGTAGTTGATTTTTTATGGGAAGGGAAGGGGGTGAGAATAGCTTTTAAAACTTTGATTGCAGGTTATGAGGAGGGGGGTTTGAAGTTGGTAGATTTAAGTGTAAGGAAAACAGCAATTAGAGTAAAAATGGTACGGAAATATTTATTTGGTGAATTGGATTATGGGTGGAAAAGGTTTTTTAAAGAGTATTTGCAGGAGGTTGGGAGGATGGGGGACAATGGTTTATTGATGAGTATGAAGAAGGAAATGTTAGGTAATATACCTTTGTTTTACAGAGAAGTGTTTGAGGCTTGGGGGCGGTTTTTACCAAATATTTATTATGAATGTACCAGTTTAGAAAATATTTTAAATCAGCCGATATTTTTAAATCCAAAGATAAAGTGCAATAATATGATGTTGTTTTGTAAATATTTTATGAGGGCTGGGATGAGGCAGATAGGTGACATAGCATATGAGGTAATTCCTGGGTTTCTTCCATTTCAGGCTATATATGACAATGTGGTTGAAGTAGATGAAGAAATAAGTAAAACTACTGTGGAGAATATGTACAAGAAAATATTAGGATGTATTCCCGGGGAGTGGGTGATTTTAATAAACAAAGAGGTGGTCAAAAGATCTAGGGCTTTACCAGTTTTATATTATGAAAGTAATGGGGAGAAACATGATTTATCAGGGCTAAAAGTTAAAATGGTTTATAGAAAATGTATTTTAAAAGAGATAAAAAGTCCTGCTGCGGAGAAAGTGTGGTCTAGGGTGTTTCCAAACATGGATGTAAAATCAATATGGAAGAATGTAAATGTAAAATATAATTTTATAGAATGTGAAGACAATGATTTTAAATTGAAACATAATAGGATTTTTACAAATGTGGTTTTGCATCAAATAAATAGGGATATTAAAAGAGAATGCGATATTTGTGGTACGGGGGTGGAAAATTTGATGCACTTTTTTATTGAATGTAGTAGGTTGAAAGACTTTCACGAGTTTTTAAAAGGGCTTTTAGTAAAACATTGGGGAGAAGAGATTTTTACTGGGGTGGAGTGGAGGAGGTTGTTTCTTTTTGGTGTAAATGGGAAAAGTAAAGTTTTAAATTTTAATTTGGTGAATTTTATACTAAGTCATGCTAGATATGCGATAAGATTAAGAAGAAATTTAGGTCATTATGAAGGGAAAATTGTGAGTGTGGAAGGTTTTTTTAGGAGCATATTAGAGAGAGATATAGAGATAATATATAGATACGGTGGAGGAAATTTTGAAAAATTGTTTGTGTGGGGGAGTACTTTTATTGAAATTCTGTCAAATGGGAAACTTGTATTTCATTATTAAGTGGATTTAGTGGATGATTGTGTTTTTTAATAGGTTTTATTTTATTTATTTTTTATTTTTTGATTTTGTAAAAGGATGAATTGTTCATCCTTTTTTATTATTGATTGAATGTTGTAAATATTATGTGTTTTTTCATAATAAAAGATAAAAAAAAAAAAAATACGCCCGATCTCGTCCGATCTCGGAAGCTAAGCAGGGTCGGGCCTGGTTAGTACTTGGATGGGAGACCGCCTGGGAATACCAGGTGCTGTAAGCTTTTTGCTCCAGTAGAGGGTTCTCTTGTGTCATGCGTGGAGCAACTGCCTTTTATTTATCGCCCTAATAATATCATGTCTTTTATTGGACTAAATGCAGTTTGTTAGTGCTTCCCTGCCCTGCCCTGATCAAATCAAATAATGGACAGTGCGTTTCCCTCAAAATGTAGGAAGTACATTCAGCATTTGTTTTTAGGCTAGGAGACTGTCAATGTCTGTAGTCCGTTAGGGCCCTGTAAAATCCCTTCAATGTTTTGCCTGATCCCCCCCCCCCCCCCCCCCCCAAATTCCCCCTTTTCTCCATTTACTTTTCCCCGTTCGTCCCTGTTTCTGCAGGTTTTCGCTCTCAAAATAAACCTTTTTTATTAATAGAAAAACAACACGATTGGATGTCCATGACAATGTTTAAACCCTATCAGGAGACCACTTTTGTAGTTACCCTTAAACGCAAGTGTGCGCCAGGAAGAGACCTTAGTTTGGTTAAGCGGTGTTGCTGTAGCGCTCGTGTTATTGCGGAGTTTGCAAAACAAATGGCCACTGGATTGATGCAAATAATCATGATATAATTCTTCCAGGCTGGCATAGGCTACTTTGCAGTTAACTTTTAATTGAGAAGGTTTTGGGGGAAGCCTTTCCTTTTCTACCAGAAGAAGGTTATATCATTAGCCTCGTAAGCTAACGGCTACACAAAGTGTAGACATGCGCGCGCTCCGCACGCATGCGCACAGAAACTGGGCAGTCCTGTGCCGTTTCTGAAAGTTGCGTGGAAATACGAATCACTGATGCATTTTGTTCATGTCTTATGATTCACTTGGGCAAATGAATGCATTTTCTAACAAGTTGAAGGGATTTAGTTGACTTCCTCCTTAGTTCAACATTTTTTGAATAATGTTGAATTCCTGTTTGAATGTCTGGATTCCGTGCCGTATTTTATAGGGCCCTAGTCCATGAAGTTGTCATAAGTGTCAACATAGGATATGCCCCCCCCCCCCCCAAGAGTGAAATATATGGCCTGGAAATGTAAGCAAGGTTTGAGCTTTTTCAGTGTGTTGAGTCACAACGTGGACATTCCTCTGTCTCCCGATGAGTGAGCGACACATTGCCTTTATATAGTGTACCAAGAGTTTGCCCTTCGCTTACGGCCATACCAGCCTGAATACGCCCGATCTCGTCCGATCTCGGAAGCTAAGCAGGGTCGGGCCTGGTTAGTACTTGGATGGGAGACCGCCTGGGAATACCAGGTGCTGTAAGCTTTTTGCTCCAGTAGAGGGTTCTCTTGTGTCATGCGTGGAGCAACTGCCTTTTATTTATCGCCCTAATAATATCATGTCTTTTATTGGACTAAATGCAGTTTGTTAGTGCTTCCCTGCCCTGCCCTGATCAAATCAAATAATGGACAGTGCGTTTCCCTCAAAATGTAGGAAGTACATTCAGCATTTGTTTTTAGGCTAGGAGACTGTCAATGTCTGTAGTCCGTTAGG
Organism: Salvelinus namaycush; assembly: GCF_016432855.1. Taxonomy (NCBI): domain Eukaryota; kingdom Metazoa; phylum Chordata; class Actinopteri; order Salmoniformes; family Salmonidae; genus Salvelinus; species Salvelinus namaycush. The sequence continues at coordinate 78,625 of NW_024057732.1, read as the reverse complement.
GCCCTGTAAAATCCCTTCAATGTTTTGCCTGATCCCCCCCCCCCCCCCCCCCCCCCAAATTCCCCCTTTTCTCCATTTACTTTTCCCCGTTCGTCCCTGTTTCTGCAGGTTTTCGCTCTCAAAATAAACCTTTTTTATTAATATAAAAACAACACGATTGGATGTCCATGACAATGTTTAAACCCTATCAGGAGACCACTTTTGTAGTTACCCTTAAACGCAAGTGTGCGCCAGGAAGAGACCTTAGTTTGGTTAAGCGGTGTTGCTGTAGCGCTCGTGTTGTAGCGCTCGTGTTATTGCGGAGTTTGCAAAACAAATGGCCACTGGATTGATGCAAATAATCATGATATAATTCTGCCAGGCTGGCATAGGCTACTTTGCAGTTAACTTTTAATTGAGAAGGTTTTGGGGGAAGCCTTTCCTTTTCTACCAGAAGAAGGTTATATCATTAGCCTCATAAGCTAACGGCTACACAAAGTGTAGACATGCGCGCGCTCCGCACGCATGCGCACAGAAACTGGGCAGTCCTGTGCCGTTTCTGAAAGTTGCGTAGAAATACGAATCACTGATGCATTTTGTTCATGTCTTATGATTCACTTGGGCAAATGAATGCATTTTCTAACAAGTTGAAGGGATTTAGTTGACTTCCTCCTTAGTTCAAAACATTTTTGAATAATGTTGAATTTCTGTTTGAATGTCTGGATTCCGTGCCGTATTTTATAGGGCCCTAGTCCATGAAGTTGTCATAAGTGTCAACATAGGATATGCCCCCCCCCCCCCCCCCCCCCCCCAAGAGTGAAATATATGGCCTGGAAATGTAAGCAAGGTTTGAGCTTTTTCAGTGTGTTGAGTCACAACGTGGACATTCCTCTGTCTCCCGATGAGTGAGCGACACATTGCCTTTATATAGTGTACCAAGAGTTTGCCCTTCGCTTACGGCCATACCAGCCTGAATACGCCCGATCTCGTCCGATCTCGGAAGCTAAGCAGGGTCGGGCCTGGTTAGTACTTGGATGGGAGACCGCCTGGGAATACCAGGTGCTGTAAGCTTTTTGCTCCAGTAGAGGGTTCTCTTGTGTCATGCGTGGAGCAACTGCCTTTTATTTATCGCCCTAATAATATCATGTCTTTTATTGGACTAAATGCAGTTTGTTAGTGCTTCCCTGCCCTGCCCTGATCAAATCAAATAATGGACAGTGCGTTTCCCTCAAAATGTAGGAAGTACATTCAGCATTTGTTTTTAGGCTAGGAGACTGTCAATGTCTGTAGTCCGTTAGGGCCCTGTAAAATCCCTTCAATGTTTTGCCTGATCCCCCCCCCCCCCCCCCCCCCAAATTCCCCCTTTTCTCCATTTACTTTTCCCCGTTCGTCCCTGTTTCTGCAGGTTTTCGCTCTCAAAATAAACCTTTTTTATTAATAGAAAAACAACACGATTGGATGTCCATGACAATGTTTAAACCCTATCAGGAGACCACTTTTGTAGTTACCCTTAAACGCAAGTGTGCGCCAGGAAGAGACCTTAGTTTGGTTAAGCGGTGTTGCTGTAGCGCTCGTGTTGTAGCGCTCGTGTTATTGCGGAGTTTGCAAAACAAATGGCCACTGGATTGATGCAAATAATCATGATATAATTCTTCCAGGCTGGCATAGGCTACTTTGCAGTTAACTTTTAATTGAGAAGGTTTTGGGGGAAGCCTTTCCTTTTCTACCAGAAGAAGGTTATATCATTAGCCTCATAAGCTAACGGCTACACAAAGTGTAGACATGCGCGCGCTCCGCACGCATGCGCACAGAAACTGGGCAGTCCTGTGCCGTTTCTGAAAGTTGCGTGGAAATACGAATCACTGATGCATTTTGTTCATGTCTTATGATTCACTTGGGCAAATGAATGCATTTTCTAACAAGTTGAAGGGATTTAGTTGACTTCCTCCTTAGTTCAACATTTTTTGAATAATGTTGAATTCCTGTTTGAATGTCTGGATTCCGTGCCGTATTTTATAGGGCCCTAGTCCATGAAGTTGTCATAAGTGTCAACATAGGATATGCCCCCCCCCCCCCCAAGAGTGAAATATATGGCCTGGAAATGTAAGCAAGGTTTGAGCTTTTTCAGTGTGTTGAGTCACAACGTGGACATTCCTCTGTCTCCCGATGAGTGAGCGACACATTGCCTTTATATAGTGTACCAAGAGTTTGCCCTTCGCTTACGGCCATACCAGCCTGAATGCGCATTTCCTGATTGGAGAAGTGACGACAGGTGCGAGTGTCTGAGCTGTGAGTGAGTGTTTGCTGGAGAGTGTTTGCTCGAGAGCTATTTTTGTTAATTAATTGGTTTTTGCAATATAATTTATTATTTTCTTCAGTTGAATAGTTTTAAGTTTGGTTAGTCTTCCCCCTTGCAGTTTTTCTGCTTGGGGGAGAGTTTTTTTTTGGATTCATTTTTTTACTATGACGGACAACATGGAAAAGACAAACGGAATGGACAAAGACAACGAAAAAGCACAACGGAAGAAAAAGGAAGATAAAGAAGGGATGAAATATGGAAAAGAATATACGGTGGCAATTGAGTTGGAAGGAGAAGACAAAGTGACGACAATGGAACTACTAAGAGCAATTAAGGAGGTGTGTGGAGAGGTGGTGGGATGCCGAATGAAAGGAGAAAAGAAGTACGAAATTACAATGAGAAATGAAAAAGGAAAAGAACGGTTAATGGATGGATTGCGAATAAAGGACACAAAGATTCTGGCGAGAGATATTAATGTGAAGGAATTGGTGGTGTCTTTTATGAATCTCCCAGTTTACGTAGAAGATGGTGTAATACTGGGCAAGCTGAGTAGCTGGGGAGTGGCGGCCGTCTCGGAGATAAGAAGGAGAGTTTGGCCAGGAACGGAGGTGGTTGATGGGACACGATTCTGCAAAGTCAAGTTTACAGAAAAAGTGACATCATTACCTTATTCTACAAGAATTGAGACGTTGGAAGGAGCGGAATATTTCAGAGTCATTCATGACAAACAGGTCAGAGTGTGTCGGTTGTGCATTCAACCCGGGCACATAGTGAAAGACTGCCCGGAATTTAAGTGTTTTAAGTGTGGCAATCAAGGACACTATGCGAGAGAATGTGATGGAGAGAAGGAAAGGAATTTTTGTGGTGGATGTAGAAAGAGATTGGCGGAGTGCAACTGTGGAGAGGATCGAGCTGAAGAGGGGAGTCAAACAATACTAGAGGAAGCAGTAGTATTGTCGCAAGAAGGAGAAGAAGATGGTGGAGAAGACGTGGTGGAAGGTGGAGAGACGGAGGAAGGAAGAAGGAAGAAGGACCAGAAGATAAATGAAATTGGGAGCAGTATGGACTCGGAAATAAGAAGAGGGAGGTTTCAGGAGGAGGGGGGGAGTGGACTGGGGGGAAGCACGGGGGACTCACAGGTTTTGGGGGAAAGCACAGCACTATCAAGTACCTCGGGGGGTGAAGAAATGGAGAGGGTTTTGGGTTTGAGGACAATAACGGAGGCGGAGATGAGCACGGGGAGCACAAAGGCGACTGTACATGAGATGGAGACAAGCACGGGGAGCACAGCGATGACGGTGGCAGAAACAGAGATGAATATGGGGAGCACAACGGAGGTGGATGTCAAGAGGGTGAGTTGGCTGGATAAGCATGGACTTGGAGGAGATATCGGATACAGGATGATGGGAGAAAAGATTGAAAGAACGAGGGAAGGATACAGGAAGAGGAAAGCGGTGGGAAGAGGGGGAGAGAAAGGGTGGAAGAGGAAAGAAACTGGATAACAGGTAGAGGAAAATGAAATTATATTTTATCATTTTATTATTTATTAGAATGGTAAATATAATGTCAATAAATGCAAATGGATTGAGGACAATGGGAAAATTTAATAGAATAGTAAAAATGAAGAAGTCAGATATTTTATGTATTCAAGAGACGCACTGGGATAATGTATGTGTTTTAGAAGTAAAAAAAATATGGAGGGATTTTATTTATGTAAACAACGGCAGAGGGAATTCAAGTGGGGTTGCTATTTTATTGAGGAGGGATGTGGTGGATAATGTGAAACAGATATATAATGATAATAATGGGAGGATTTTAATTGTAGATTTTGAATATATGAGTATGGTTTTTAGAATTATAAATATTTATGCGCCTAATACTGAAATAGAGCGCAAAGATTTATTTTTAGAAATAGGGAAATGGTGTGAGGGAAACTGTATTGTAGTTGGGGATTTTAATGTTAAAATGGATAGACTGGATATGACAAGAGGAGCTATTTTTAGAAGTGATGTATCTAGGGGGGTTTTAAAGAAGATGATGTTAGAAAAAGGAATAATTGATATATGGAGAGAGGAAAATCCAGAAAAAAGAGAATTTTCTAGAAGGCAGGTGGTTTTAGGGGATTTGAAACAAACGAGGATAGATCTGGTTTTAGTAAAAGAAGGTTTAAGGAATTTTATGAAAGATATTAAGTATGTTTTTACAACTTTTAGTGATCATGCAGGTTTAACATTTTCAGGTGGGATTAGATAAGGAAAGAACAGGGGGTGGAATATGGTGTATGAATGCAGGGTATTTGGGAGATGAGGAATATGGGAAACAACTTAAATCTTTGATAGCATGTGAAATGGAGGATAAGCAGAAAGAGAATGATAAGTGTTCATGGTGGGATAAGGTTAAGGAAAAAATAAAAGTTTTTAGTATAGGATATGCAAGGAAAAAGAGAGGTAGGATGAAAAGAGAAGAAAATGAGTTGAGGGCTAAATTGGATAAAGAAATGAGGAAGTGTGACAGTGAACCTAATTATAATATAGGAAAGTTTTTGGAATTAAAAGCACAATTGACTAAATATGAAATAGATAAGTGTAAGGGTGCAATTATAAGAAGTAAGGCAAAGTATGTTTTGGAGGGGGAGAAATGTACTTCATTTTTTCTTGGTTTAGAGAAGAATAAACAGAGGAGAACATATATTAGAGAGATCGAAAATATAAAGGGTGAAGTTGTCAATGATTATGTAGAGGTTTTAGAAACAGTGCAGAATTTTTATAAGGATTTATTTAAGAAAGGGGAGGTGGATGAGGGGTGTGTAAAGGAGATATTGGATAGTGTGGATGTGCAAATTAATGTAGAAGGATAAACAAATGTGTGATGGGAAGATAACATTGACTGAAGTTAAAGATGCGATTAAGGGTTTACAAGTAAATAAGAGTCCTGGAGTAGATGGAATAATTGCAGAGTTTTATAAAATATATGCCAGTTTTTTAGCACCTATTTTATTGGAAGTTTATCAATATATGGAGGATAATGATAGTATTTCTGAATCTATGGTGACAGGGCTGATAACGATTTTATATAAAAATAAGGGGAGTAAATTAAAATTGGAGAATTATAGGCCAATTAGTTTATTAAATTCGGATTATAAGATTTTAGCAAAGATACTGGCAAATAGAATGAAGCAAGTTTTAAATGATATTATAGCACCTACACAGAATTATAGTGTGCCTGGTAGAGATATTGCGGATACAATTAATACAATTAGAGATGTGATAAATAAAATGAATCATGATAAGATGGGGGGAATTGTTTTAAGCATAGATTTAAATAAAGCTTTTGATAGGGTGGAACATGATTTTATGTTTAGGGTAATGGATAAATATGGTTTTGGTAATAGAATAATAGGATGGATAAAATTATTATATAAGAAGGCAAAAAGTAGGGTGAAATGTAATGGGGTTTTAACCGATTCTTTTATTCTTGAGAGATCTGTGAGACAGGGGTGTCCTTTATCAGCTTTATTATTCGTTTTATCGGTAGAACCTTTAGCAGCATTTCTTAAAAGAGATAATCTTATAAATTGTGTAGAGACTCCGCAAGGAGGTTTTAGTTTGATACATCAATACGCAGATGATACCACTATAACAGTTAGAGATGAGGGTAGTGTAAAAAGGGTGATGGAGTGTTTTAAAGTATATGGACAAGCATCGGGTGCAAAGGTTAACATGGAGAAGTCAGTAGTAATGTATATTGGGAAGATTAATGAGGGGAATTTTCCTTTTAAAGTGGTTAAAGATTATTTTAAGGTATTAGGAGTGTTTTTAGGGGTGAAAGAAATGGAAGCTAGGGATTTGACATGGAGTGGTGTAATAAATAAAGTTAGAAAGGTGGTAAATATGTGGAGGGGGAGGTCTTTGAAATTAAAAGGGAAAGTAATTGTCATAAATTCATTGTTGATGTCAATATTTATTTATGTAATGAATGTTTTGGATATGCCAGAATGGGTTTTATCTGAAATGAATAAAATTGTAGTTGATTTTTTATGGGAAGGGAAGGGGGTGAGAATAGCTTTTAAAACTTTGATTGCAGGTTATGAGGAGGGGGGTTTGAAGTTGGTAGATTTAAGTGTAAGGAAAACAGCAATTAGAGTAAAAATGGTACGGAAATATTTATTTGGTGAATTGGATTATGGGTGGAAAAGGTTTTTTAAAGAGTATTTGCAGGAGGTTGGGAGGATGGGGGACAATGGTTTATTGATGAGTATGAAGAAGGAAATGTTAGGTAATATACCTTTGTTTTACAGAGAAGTGTTTGAGGCTTGGGGGCGGTTTTTACCAAATATTTATTATGAATGTACCAGTTTAGAAAATATTTTAAATCAGCCGATATTTTTAAATCCAAAGATAAAGTGCAATAATATGATGTTGTTTTGTAAATATTTTATGAGGGCTGGGATGAGGCAGATAGGTGACATAGCATATGAGGTAATTCCTGGGTTTCTTCCATTTCAGGCTATATATGACAATGTGGTTGAAGTAGATGAAGAAATAAGTAAAACTACTGTGGAGAATATGTACAAGAAAATATTAGGATGTATTCCCGGGGAGTGGGTGATTTTAATAAACAAAGAGGTGGTCAAAAGATCTAGGGCTTTACCAGTTTTATATTATGAAAGTAATGGGGAGAAACATGATTTATCAGGGCTAAAAGTTAAAATGGTTTATAGAAAATGTATTTTAAAAGAGATAAAAAGTCCTGCTGCGGAGAAAGTGTGGTCTAGGGTGTTTCCAAACATGGATGTAAAATCAATATGGAAGAATGTAAATGTAAAATATAATTTTATAGAATGTGAAGACAATGATTTTAAATTGAAACATAATAGGATTTTTACAAATGTGGTTTTGCATCAAATAAATAGGGATATTAAAAGAGAATGCGATATTTGTGGTACGGGGGTGGAAAATTTGATGCACTTTTTTATTGAATGTAGTAGGTTGAAAGACTTTCACGAGTTTTTAAAAGGGCTTTTAGTAAAACATTGGGGAGAAGAGATTTTTACTGGGGTGGAGTGGAGGAGGTTGTTTCTTTTTGGTGTAAATGGGAAAAGTAAAGTTTTAAATTTTAATTTGGTGAATTTTATACTAAGTCATGCTAGATATGCGATAAGATTAAGAAGAAATTTAGGTCATTATGAAGGGAAAATTGTGAGTGTGGAAGGTTTTTTTAGGAGCATATTAGAGAGAGATATAGAGATAATATATAGATACGGTGGAGGAAATTTTGAAAAATTGTTTGTGTGGGGGAGTACTTTTATTGAAATTCTGTCAAATGGGAAACTTGTATTTCATTATTAAGTGGATTTAGTGGATGATTGTGTTTTTTAATAGGTTTTATTTTATTTATTTTTGATTTTTTGATTTTGTAAAAGGATGAATTGTTCATCCTTTTTTATTATTGATTGAATGTTGTAAATATTATGTGTTTTTTCATAATAAAAGATAAAAAAAAAAAAAAAAAAAAAAAAAATACGCCCGATCTCGTCCGATCTCGGAAGCTAAGCAGGGTCGGGCCTGGTTAGTACTTGGATGGGAGACCGCCTGGGAATACCAGGTGCTGTAAGCTTTTTGCTCCAGTAGAGGGTTCTCTTGTGTCATGCGTGGAGCAACTGCCTTTTATTTATCACCCTAATAATATCATGTCTTTTATTGGACTAAATGCAGTTTGTTAGTGCTTCCCTGCCCTGCCCTGATCAAATCAAATAATGGACCGTGCGTTTCCCTCAAAATGTAGGCAGTACATTCAGCATTTGTTTTTAGGCTAGGAGACTGTCAATGTCTGTAGTCCGTTAGGGCCCTGTAAAATCCCTTCAATGTTTTGCCTGATCCCCCCCCCCCCCCCCCAAATTCCCCCTTTTCTCCATTTACTTTTCCCCGTTCGTCCCTGTTTCTGCAGGTTTTCGCTCTCAAAATAAACCTTTTTTATTAATAGAAAAACAACACGATTGGATGTCCATGACAATGTTTAAACCCTATCAGGAGACCACTTTTGTAGTTACCCTTAAACGCAAGTGTGCGCCAGGAAGAGACCTTAGTTTGGTTAAGCGGTGTTGCTGTAGCGCTCGTGTTGTAGCGCTCGTGTTATTGCGGAGTTTGCAAAACAAATGGCCACTGGATTGATGCAAATAATCATGATATAATTCTGCCAGGCTGGCATAGGCTACTTTGCAGTTAACTTTTAATTGAGAAGGTTTTGGGGGAAGCCTTTCCTTTTCTACCAGAAGAAGGTTATATCATTAGCCTCATAAGCTAACGGCTACACAAAGTGTAGACATGCGCGCGCTCCGCACGCATGCGCACAGAAACTGGGCAGTCCTGTGCCGTTTCTGAAAGTTGCGTGGAAATACGAATCACTGATGCATTTTGTTCATGTCTTATGATTCACTTGGGCAAATGAATGCATTTTCTAACAAGTTGAAGGGATTTAGTTGACTTCCTCCTTAGTTCAAAACATTTTTGAATAATGTTGAATTTCTGTTTGAATGTCTGGATTCCGTGCCGTATTTTATAGGGCCCTAGTCCATGAAGTTGTCATAAGTGTCAACATAGGATATGCCCCCCCCCCCCCCCCCCCCAAGAGTGAAATATATGGCCTGGAAATGTAAGCAAGGTTTGAGCTTTTTCAGTGTGTTGAGTCACAACGTGGACATTCCTCTGTCTCCCGATGAGTGAGCGACACATTGCCTTTATATAGTGTACCAAGAGTTTGCCCTTCGCTTACGGCCATACCAGCCTGAATGCGCATTTCCTGATTGGAGAAGTGACGACAGGTGCGAGTGTCTGAGCTGTGAGTGAGTGTTTGCTGGAGAGTGTTTGCTCGAGAGCTATTTTTGTTAATTAATTGGTTTTTGCAATATAATTTATTATTTTCTTCAGTTGAATAGTTTTAAGTTTGGTTAGTCTTCCCCCTTGCAGTTTTTCTGCTTGGGGGAGAGTTTTTTGGATTCATTTTTTTACTATGACGGACAACATGGAAAAGACAAACGGAATGGACAAAGACAACGAAAAAGCGCAACGGAAGAAAAATGAAGATAAAGAAGAAATGAAATATGGCAAGGAATACACGGTGGCAATTGAGTTGGAAGGAGAAGACAAGGTGACGACAATGGAACTACTAAGAGCAATTAAGGAGGTGTGTGGAGAGGTGGTGGGATGCCGAATGAAAGGGGAGAAGAAGTACGAAATTACGATGAGAAATGAAAAAGGAAAAGAACGTCTAATGGATGGATTAAGAATAAAGGATACAAAGATTCTGGCGAGAGATATTAATGTGAAGGAAGTGGTGGTGTCGTTCATGAATCTCCCAGTATATGTAGAAGATGGTGTGATACTGGGCAAGCTGAGTAGCTGGGGAGTGGCGGCTGTCTCGGAGATAAGGAGGAGAGTTTGGCCAGGAACGGAGGTGGTTGACGGGACACGTTTCTGCAAGGTCAAGTTCACAGAAAAAGTGACATCATTACCTTATTCTACAAGAATTGAGACGTTGGAGGGAGCAGAATATTTCAGAGTCATTCATGACAAACAGGTCAGAGTGTGTCGTATGTGTATTCAACCCGGGCACATAGTAAAAGACTGCCCGGAATTTAAGTGTTTTAAGTGTGGCAATCAAGGACACTATGCGAGAGAATGTGATGGAGAGAAGGAAAGGAATTTTTGTGGTGGATGCAGAAAAAGATTGGCGGAGTGCAACTGTGGAGAGGTTAGGGCTGAAGAGGGGAGTCAAACAATATATGAGGAAGCAGTGGGATTGTCGCAAGAAGGAGAAGAAGGTGGAGGAGAGGACGTGGTGGAAGGTGGAGAGACGGAGGAAGGAAGAAAGAAGAAGGACCAGAAGATAAATGAAATTGGGAGCAGTATGGACACAGAAATAAGAAGAGGGAGTTTTCAGGAGGAGGGGGGGAGTGGACGGGGGGGAAGCACGGGGGACTCACAGGTTTTGGGGGAAAGCACAGCACTAACAAGTAGCTCGGGGGGTGAAGAAATGGAGGGGGTTATGGAGTTGATGACAATACCAGAGACGGCGATGAGCACGGGGAGCACAACAGATGTGGATGTCAAGAAGGGGAGTTGGCTGGAAAACATGGACTTGGAAGAGATATCGGATACGGATGATGGAGAAAAGATTGAAAGAACGAGGGAAGGATACAGGAAGAGGAAAGCGGGGGGAAGAGGGGGAGAGAAAGGGTGGAAGAGGAAAGAAACTGGATAACAGGTAGAGAATAATGAAATTATATTTTATTATTTTTTTATTTATTAGAATGGTTAATATAATGTCAATAAATGCAAATGGTTTGAGGACAATGGGAAAATTTAATAGAATAGTAAAAATGAAGAATTCAGATATTTTATGTATTCAAGAGACGCACTGGGATAACGTATGTGTTTTAGAAGTAAAAAAAATATGGAGGGATTTTATTTATGTAAACAATGGCAGAGGGAATTCAAGTGGGGTTGCTATTTTATTGAGGAAGGATGTGGTGGATAATGTGAAACAGATATATAATGATAATAATGGGAGGATTTTAATTGTAGATTTTGAATATATGAGTATGGTTTTTAGAATTATAAATATTTATGCGCCTAATACTGAAATAGAGCGCAAAGATTTATTTTTAGAAATAGGGAAATGGTGTGAGGGAAACTGTATTGTAGTTGGGGATTTTAATGTTAAAATGGATAGACTGGATATGACAAGAGGAGCTATTTTTAGAAGTGATGTATCTAGGGGGGTTTTAAAGAAGATGATGTTAGAAAAAGGAATAATTGATATATGGAGAGAGGAAAATCCAGAAAAAAGAGAATTTTCTAGAAGGCAGGTGGTTTTAGGGGATTTGAAACAAACGAGGATAGATCTGGTTTTAGTAAAAGAAGGTTTAAGGAATTTTATGAAAGATATTAAGTATGTTTTTACAACTTTTAGTGATCATGCAGGTTTAACATTTTCAGTGGGATTAGATAAGGAAAGAACAGGGGGTGGAATATGGTGTATGAATGCAGGGTATTTGGGAGATGAGGAATATGGGAAACAACTTAAATCTTTGATAGCATGTGAAATGGAGGATAAGCAGAAAGAGAATGATAAGTGTTCATGGTGGGATAAGGTTAAGGAAAAAATAAAAGTTTTTAGTATAGGATATGCAAGGAAAAAGAGAGGTAGGATGAAAAGAGAAGAAAATGAGTTGAGGGCTAAATTGGATAAAGAAATGAGGAAGTGTGACAGTGAACCTAATTATAATATAGGAAAGTTTTTGGAATTAAAAGCACAATTGACTAAATATGAAATAGATAAGTGTAAGGGTGCAATTATAAGAAGTAAGGCAAAGTATGTTTTGGAGGGGGAGAAATGTACTTCATTTTTTCTTGGTTTAGAGAAGAATAAACAGAGGAGAACATATATTAGAGAGATCGAAAATATAAAGGGTGAAGTTGTCAATGATTATGTAGAGGTTTTAGAAACAGTGCAGAATTTTTATAAGGATTTATTTAAGAAAGGGGAGGTGGATGAGGGGTGTGTAAAGGAGATATTGGATAGTGTGGATGTGCAAATTAATGTAGAGGATAAACAAATGTGTGATGGGAAGATAACATTGACTGAAGTTAAAGATGCGATTAAGGGTTTACAAGTAAATAAGAGTCCTGGAGTAGATGGAATAATTGCAGAGTTTTATAAAATATATGCCAGTTTTTTAGCACCTATTTTATTGGAAGTTTATCAATATATGGAGGATAATGATAGTATTTCTGAATCTATGGTGACAGGGCTGATAACGATTTTATATAAAAATAAGGGGAGTAAATTAAAATTGGAGAATTATAGGCCAATTAGTTTATTAAATTTGGATTATAAGATTTTAGCAAAGATACTGGCAAATAGAATGAAGCAAGTTTTAAATGATATTATAGCACCTACACAGAATTATAGTGTGCCTGGTAGAGATATTGCGGATACAATTAATACAATTAGAGATGTGATAAATAAAATGAATCATGATAAGATGGGGGGAATTGTTTTAAGCATAGATTTAAATAAAGCTTTTGATAGGGTGGAACATGATTTTATGTTTAGGGTAATGGATAAATATGGTTTTGGTAATAGAATAATAGGATGGATAAAATTATTATATAAGAAGGCAAAAAGTAGGGTGAAATGTAATGGGGTTTTAACCGATTCTTTTATTCTTGAGAGATCTGTGAGACAGGGGTGTCCTTTATCAGCTTTATTATTCGTTTTATCGGTAGAACCTTTAGCAGCATTTCTTAAAAGAGATAATCTTATAAATTGTGTAGAGACTCCGCAAGGAGGTTTTAGTTTGATACATCAATACGCAGATGATACCACTATAACAGTTAGAGATGAGGGTAGTGTAAAAAGGGTGATGGAGTGTTTTAAAGTATATGGACAAGCATCGGGTGCAAAGGTTAACATGGAGAAGTCAGTAGTAATGTATATTGGGAAGATTAATGAGGGGAATTTTCCTTTTAAAGTGGTTAAAGATTATTTTAAGGTATTAGGAGTGTTTTTAGGGGTGAAAGAAATGGAAGCTAGGGATTTGACATGGAGTGGTGTAATAAATAAAGTTAGAAAGGTGGTAAATATGTGGAGGGGGAGGTCTTTGAAATTAAAAGGGAAAGTAATTGTCATAAATTCATTGTTGATGTCAATATTTATTTATGTAATGAATGTTTTGGATATGCCAGAATGGGTTTTATCTGAAATGAATAAAATTGTAGTTGATTTTTTATGGGAAGGGAAGGGGGTGAGAATAGCTTTTAAAACTTTGATTGCAGGTTATGAGGAGGGGGGTTTGAAGTTGGTAGATTTAAGTGTAAGGAAAACAGCAATTAGAGTAAAAATGGTACGGAAATATTTATTTGGTGAATTGGATTATGGGTGGAAAAGGTTTTTTAAAGAGTATTTGCAGGAGGTTGGGAGGATGGGGGACAATGGTTTATTGATGAGTATGAAGAAGGAAATGTTAGGTAATATACCTTTGTTTTACAGAGAAGTGTTTGAGGCTTGGGGGCGGTTTTTACCAAATATTTATTATGAATGTACCAGTTTAGAAAATATTTTAAATCAGCCGATATTTTTAAATCCAAAGATAAAGTGCAATAATATGATGTTGTTTTGTAAATATTTTATGAGGGCTGGGATGAGGCAGATAGGTGACATAGCATATGAGGTAATTCCTGGGTTTCTTCCATTTCAGGCTATATATGACAATGTGGTTGAAGTAGATGAAGAAATAAGTAAAACTACTGTGGAGAATATGTACAAGAAAATATTAGGATGTATTCCCGGGGAGTGGGTGATTTTAATAAACAAAGAGGTGGTCAAAAGATCTAGGGCTTTACCAGTTTTATATTATGAAAGTAATGGGGAGAAACATGATTTATCAGGTCTAAAAGTTAAAATGGTTTATAGAAAATGTATTTTAAAAGAGATAAAAAGTCCTGCTGCGGAGAAAGTGTGGTCTAGGGTGTTTCCAAACATGGATGTAAAATCAATATGGAAGAATGTAAATGTAAAATATAATTTTATAGAATGTGAAGACAATGATTTTAAATTGAAACATAATAGGATTTTTACAAATGTGGTTTTGCATCAAATAAATAGGGATATTAAAAGAGAATGTGATATTTGTGGTACGGGGGTGGAAAATTTGATGCACTTTTTTATTGAATGTAGTAGGTTGAAAGATTTTCATGAGTTTTTAAAAGGACTTTTAGTAAAACATTGGGGAGAAGAGATTTTTACTGGGGTGGAGTGGAGGAGGTTGTTTCTTTTTGGTTTAAATGGGAAAAGTAAAGTTTTAAATATTAATTTGGTGAATTTTGTAATAAGTCATGCTAGATATGCGATAAGATTAAGAAGGAATTTAGGTCATTATGAAGGGAAAATTGTGAGTGTGGAAGGTTTTTTTAGGAGCATATTAGAGAGAGATATAGAGATAATATATAGATACGGTGGAGGAAATTTTGAAAAATTGTTTGTGTGGGGGAGTACTTTTATTGAAATTCTGTCAAATGGGAAACTTGTATTTCATTATTAAGTGGATGATTGTGTTTTTTAATAGGTTTTATTTTATTTATTTTTGATTTTTTGATTTTGTAAAAGGATGAATTGTTCATCCTTTTTTATTATTGATTGAATGTTGTAAATATTATGTGTTTTTTCATAATAAAAGATAAAAAAAAAAAAATACGCCCGATCTCGTCCGATCTCGGAAGCTAAGCAGGGTCGGGCCTGGTTAGTACTTGGATGGGAGACCGCCTGGGAATACCAGGTGCTGTAAGCTTTTTGCTCCAGTAGAGGGTTCTCTTGTGTCATGCGTGGAGCAACTGCCTTTTATTTATCACCCTAATAATATCATGTCTTTTATTGGACTAAATGCAGTTTGTTAGTGCTTCCCTGCCCTGCCCTGATCAAATCAAATAATGGACCGTGCGTTTCCCTCAAAATGTAGGCAGTACATTCAGCATTTGTTTTTAGGCTAGGAGACTGTCAATGTCTGTAGTCCGTTAGGGCCCTGTAAAATCCCTTCAATGTTTTGCCTGATCCCCCCCCCCCCCCCAAATTCCCCCTTTTCTCCATTTACTTTTCCCCGTTCGTCCCTGTTTCTGCAGGTTTTCGCTCTCAAAATAAACCTTTTTTATTAATAGAAAAACAACACGATTGGATGTCCATGACAATGTTTAAACCCTATCAGGAGACCACTTTTGTAGTTACCCTTAAACGCAAGTGTGCGCCAGGAAGAGACCTTAGTTTGGTTAAGCGGTGTTGCTGTAGCGCTCGTGTTGTAGCGCTCGTGTTATTGCGGAGTTTGCAAAACAAATGGCCACTGGATTGATGCAAATAATCATGATATAATTCTGCCAGGCTGGCATAGGCTACTTTGCAGTTAACTTTTAATTGAGAAGGTTTTGGGGGAAGCCTTTCCTTTTCTACCAGAAGAAGGTTATATCATTAGCCTCATAAGCTAACGGCTACACAAAGTGTAGACATGCGCGCGCTCCGCACGCATGCGCACAGAAACTGGGCAGTCCTGTGCCGTTTCTGAAAGTTGCGTGGAAATACGAATCACTGATGCATTTTGTTCATGTCTTATGATTCACTTGGGCAAATGAATGCATTTTCTAACAAGTTGAAGGGATTTAGTTGACTTCCTCCTTAGTTCAAAACATTTTTGAATAATGTTGAATTTCTGTTTGAATGTCTGGATTCCGTGCCGTATTTTATAGGGCCCTAGTCCATGAAGTTGTCATAAGTGTCAACATAGGATATGCCCCCCCCCCCCCCAAGAGTGAAATATATGGCCTGGAAATGTAAGCAAGGTTTGAGCTTTTTCAGTGTGTTGAGTCACAACGTGGACATTCCTCTGTCTCCCGATGAGTGAGCGACACATTGCCTTTATATAGTGTACCAAGAGTTTGCCCTTCGCTTACGGCCATACCAGCCTGAATGCGCATTTCCTGATTGGAGAAGTGACGACAGGTGCGAGTGTCTGAGCTGTGAGTGAGTGTTTGCTGGAGAGTGTTTGCTCGAGAGCTATTTTTGTTAATTAATTGGTTTTTGCAATATAATTTATTATTTTCTTCAGTTGAATAGTTTTAAGTTTGGTTAGTCTTCCCCCTTGCAGTTTTTCTGCTTGGGGGAGAGTTTTTTGGATTCATTTTTTTACTATGACGGACAACATGGAAAAGACAAACGGAATGGACAAAGACAACGAAAAGGCGCAACGGAAGAAAAATGAAGATAAAGAAGAAATGAAATATGGCAAGGAATACACGGTGGCAATTGAGTTGGAAGGAGAAGACAAGGTGACGACAATGGAACTACTAAGAGCAATTAAGGAGGTGTGTGGAGAGGTGGTGGGATGCCGAATGAAAGGGGAGAAGAAGTACGAAATTACGATGAGAAATGAAAAAGGAAAAGAACGTCTAATGGATGGATTAAGAATAAAGGATACAAAGATTCTGGCGAGAGATATTAATGTGAAGGAAGTGGTGGTGTCGTTCATGAATCTCCCAGTATATGTAGAAGATGGTGTGATACTGGGCAAGCTGAGTAGCTGGGGAGTGGCGGCTGTCTCGGAGATAAGGAGGAGAGTTTGGCCAGGAACGGAGGTGGTTGACGGGACACGTTTCTGCAAGGTCAAGTTCACAGAAAAAGTGACATCATTACCTTATTCTACAAGAATTGAGACGTTGGAGGGAGCAGAATATTTCAGAGTCATTCATGACAAACAGGTCAGAGTGTGTCGTATGTGTATTCAACCCGGGCACATAGTAAAAGACTGCCCGGAATTTAAGTGTTTTAAGTGTGGCAATCAAGGACACTATGCGAGAGAATGTGATGGAGAGAAGGAAAGGAATTTTTGTGGTGGATGCAGAAAAAGATTGGCGGAGTGCAACTGTGGAGAGGTTAGGGCTGAAGAGGGGAGTCAAACAATATATGAGGAAGCAGTGGGATTGTCGCAAGAAGGAGAAGAAGGTGGAGGAGAGGACGTGGTGGAAGGTGGAGAGACGGAGGAAGGAAGAAAGAAGGACCAGAAGATAAATGAAATTGGGAGCAGTATGGACACAGAAATAAGAAGAGGGAGTTTTCAGGAGGAGGGGGGGAGTGGACGGGGGGGAAGCACGGGGGACTCACAGGTTTTGGGGGAAAGCACAGCACTAACAAGTAGCTCGGGGGGTGAAGAAATGGAGGGGGTTATGGAGTTGATGACAATACCAGAGACGGCGATGAGCACGGGGAGCACAACAGATGTGGATGTCAAGAAGGGGAGTTGGCTGGAAAACATGGACTTGGAAGAGATATCGGATACGGATGATGGAGAAAAGATTGAAAGAACGAGGGAAGGATACAGGAAGAGGAAAGCGGGGGGAAGAGGGGGAGAGAAAGGGTGGAAGAGGAAAGAAACTGGATAACAGGTAGAGAATAATGAAATTATATTTTATTATTTTTTTATTTATTAGAATGGTTAATATAATGTCAATAAATGCAAATGGTTTGAGGACAATGGGAAAATTTAATAGAATAGTAAAAATGAAGAATTCAGATATTTTATGTATTCAAGAGACGCACTGGGATAACGTATGTGTTTTAGAAGTAAAAAAAATATGGAGGGATTTTATTTATGTAAACAATGGCAGAGGGAATTCAAGTGGGGTTGCTATTTTATTGAGGAAGGATGTGGTGGATAATGTGAAACAGATATATAATGATAATAATGGGAGGATTTTAATTGTAGATTTTGAATATATGAGTATGGTTTTTAGAATTATAAATATTTATGCGCCTAATACTGAAATAGAGCGCAAAGATTTATTTTTAGAAATAGGGAAATGGTGTGAGGGAAACTGTATTGTAGTTGGGGATTTTAATGTTAAAATGGATAGACTGGATATGACAAGAGGAGCTATTTTTAGAAGTGATGTATCTAGGGGGGTTTTAAAGAAGATGATGTTAGAAAAAGGAATAATTGATATATGGAGAGAGGAAAATCCAGAAAAAAGAGAATTTTCTAGAAGGCAGGTGGTTTTAGGGGATTTGAAACAAACGAGGATAGATCTGGTTTTAGTAAAAGAAGGTTTAAGGAATTTTATGAAAGATATTAAGTATGTTTTTACAACTTTTAGTGATCATGCAGGTTTAACATTTTCAGTGGGATTAGATAAGGAAAGAACAGGGGGTGGAATATGGTGTATGAATGCAGGGTATTTGGGAGATGAGGAATATGGGAAACAACTTAAATCTTTGATAGCATGTGAAATGGAGGATAAGCAGAAAGAGAATGATAAGTGTTCATGGTGGGATAAGGTTAAGGAAAAAATAAAAGTTTTTAGTATAGGATATGCAAGGAAAAAGAGAGGTAGGATGAAAAGAGAAGAAAATGAGTTGAGGGCTAAATTGGATAAAGAAATGAGGAAGTGTGACAGTGAACCTAATTATAATATAGGAAAGTTTTTGGAATTAAAAGCACAATTGACTAAATATGAAATAGATAAAGTGTAAGGGTGCAATTATAAGAAGTAAGGCAAAGTATGTTTTGGAGGGGGAGAAATGTACTTCATTTTTTCTTGGTTTAGAGAAGAATAAACAGAGGAGAACATATATTAGAGAGATCGAAAATATAAAGGGTGAAGTTGTCAATGATTATGTAGAGGTTTTAGAAACAGTGCAGAATTTTTATAAGGATTTATTTAAGAAAGGGGAGGTGGATGAGGGGTGTGTAAAGGAGATATTGGATAGTGTGGATGTGCAAATTAATGTAGAGGATAAACAAATGTGTGATGGGAAGATAACATTGACTGAAGTTAAAGATGCGATTAAGGGTTTACAAGTAAATAAGAGTCCTGGAGTAGATGGAATAATTGCAGAGTTTTATAAAATATATGCCAGTTTTTTAGCACCTATTTTATTGGAAGTTTATCAATATATGGAGGATAATGATAGTATTTCTGAATCTATGGTGACAGGGCTGATAACGATTTTATATAAAAATAAGGGGAGTAAATTAAAATTGGAGAATTATAGGCCAATTAGTTTATTAAATTCGGATTATAAGATTTTAGCAAAGATACTGGCAAATAGAATGAAGCAAGTTTTAAATGATATTATAGCACCTACACAGAATTATAGTGTGCCTGGTAGAGATATTGCGGATACAATTAATACAATTAGAGATGTGATAAATAAAATGAATCATGATAAGATGGGGGGAATTGTTTTAAGCATAGATTTAAATAAAGCTTTTGATAGGGTGGAACATGATTTTATGTTTAGGGTAATGGATAAATATGGTTTTGGTAATAGAATAATAGGATGGATAAAATTATTATATAAGAAGGCAAAAAGTAGGGTGAAATGTAATGGGGTTTTAACCGATTCTTTTATTCTTGAGAGATCTGTGAGACAGGGGTGTCCTTTATCAGCTTTATTATTCGTTTTATCGGTAGAACCTTTAGCAGCATTTCTTAAAAGAGATAATCTTATAAATTGTGTAGAGACTCCGCAAGGAGGTTTTAGTTTGATACATCAATACGCAGATGATACCACTATAACAGTTAGAGATGAGGGTAGTGTAAAAAGGGTGATGGAGTGTTTTAAAGTATATGGACAAGCATCGGGTGCAAAGGTTAACATGGAGAAGTCAGTAGTAATGTATATTGGGAAGATTAATGAGGGGAATTTTCCTTTTAAAGTGGTTAAAGATTATTTTAAGGTATTAGGAGTGTTTTTAGGGGTGAAAGAAATGGAAGCTAGGGATTTGACATGGAGTGGTGTAATAAATAAAGTTAGAAAGGTGGTAAATATGTGGAGGGGGAGGTCTTTGAAATTAAAAGGGAAAGTAATTGTCATAAATTCATTGTTGATGTCAATATTTATTTATGTAATGAATGTTTTAGATATGCCAGAATGGGTTTTATCTGAAATGAATAAAATTGTAGTTGATTTTTTATGGGAAGGGAAGGGGGTGAGAATAGCTTTTAAAACTTTGATTGCAGGTTATGAGGAGGGGGGTTTGAAGTTGGTAGATTTAAGTGTAAGGAAAACAGCAATTAGAGTAAAAATGGTACGGAAATATTTATTTGGTGAATTGGATTATGGGTGGAAAAGGTTTTTTAAAGAGTATTTGCAGGAGGTTGGGAGGATGGGGGACAATGGTTTATTGATGAGTATGAAGAAGGAAATGTTAGGTAATATACCTTTGTTTTACAGAGAAGTGTTTGAGGCTTGGGGGCGGTTTTTACCAAATATTTATTATGAATGTACCAGTTTAGAAAATATTTTAAATCAGCCGATATTTTTAAATCCAAAGATAAAGTGCAATAATATGATGTTGTTTTGTAAATATTTTATGAGGGCTGGGATGAGGCAGATAGGTGACATAGCATATGAGGTAATTCCTGGGTTTCTTCCATTTCAGGCTATATATGACAATGTGGTTGAAGTAGATGAAGAAATAAGTAAAACTACTGTGGAGAATATGTACAAGAAAATATTAGGATGTATTCCCGGGGAGTGGGTGATTTTAATAAACAAAGAGGTGGTCAAAAGATCTAGGGCTTTACCAGTTTTATATTATGAAAGTAATGGGGAGAAACATGATTTATCAGGTCTAAAAGTTAAAATGGTTTATAGAAAATGTATTTTAAAAGAGATAAAAAGTCCTGCTGCGGAGAAAGTGTGGTCTAGGGTGTTTCCAAACATGGATGTAAAATCAATATGGAAGAATGTAAATGTAAAATATAATTTTATAGAATGTGAAGACAATGATTTTAAATTGAAACATAATAGGATTTTTACAAATGTGGTTTTGCATCAAATAAATAGGGATATTAAAAGAGAATGTGATATTTGTGGTACGGGGGTGGAAAATTTGATGCACTTTTTTATTGAATGTAGTAGGTTGAAAGATTTTCATGAGTTTTTAAAAGGACTTTTAGTAAAACATTGGGGAGAAGAGATTTTTACTGGGGTGGAGTGGAGGAGGTTGTTTCTTTTTGGTTTAAATGGGAAAAGTAAAGTTTTAAATATTAATTTGGTGAATTTTGTAATAAGTCATGCTAGATATGCGATAAGATTAAGAAGGAATTTAGGTCATTATGAAGGGAAAATTGTGAGTGTGGAAGGTTTTTTTAGGAGCATATTAGAGAGAGATATAGAGATAATATATAGATACGGTGGAGGAAATTTTGAAAAATTGTTTGTGTGGGGGAGTACTTTTATTGAAATTCTGTCAAATGGGAAACTTGTATTTCATTATTAAGTGGATGATTGTGTTTTTTAATAGGTTTTATTTTATTTATTTTTTATTTTTTTATTTTGTAAAAGGATGAATTGTTCATCCTTTTTTATTATTGATTGAATGTTGTAAATATTATGTGTTTTTTCATAATAAAAGATAAAAAAAAAAAAAATACGCCCGATCTCGTCCGATCTCGGAAGCTAAGCAGGGTCGGGCCTGGTTAGTACTTGGATGGGAGACCGCCTGGGAATACCAGGTGCTGTAAGCTTTTTGCTCCAGTAGAGGGTTCTCTTGTGTCATGCGTGGAGCAACTGCCTTTTATTTATCGCCCTAATAATATCATGTCTTTTATTGGACTAAATGCAGTTTGTTAGTGCTTCCCTGCCCTGCCCTGATCAAATCAAATAATGGACAGTGCGTTTCCCTCAAAATGTAGGAAGTACATTCAGCATTTGTTTTTAGGCTAGGAGACTGTCAATGTCTGTAGTCCGTTAGGGCCCTGTAAAATCCCTTCAATGTTTTGCCTGATCCCCCCCCCCCCCCCCCCCCCCCAAATTCCCCCTTTTCTCCATTTACTTTTCCCCGTTCGTCCCTGTTTCTGCAGGTTTTCGCTCTCAAAATAAACCTTTTTTATTAATAGAAAAACAACACGATTGGATGTCCATGACAATGTTTAAACCCTATCAGGAGACCACTTTTGTAGTTACCCTTAAACGCAAGTGTGCGCCAGGAAGAGACCTTAGTTTGGTTAAGCGGTGTTGCTGTAGCGCTCGTGTTGTAGCGCTCGTGTTATTGCGGAGTTTGCAAAACAAATGGCCACTGGATTGATGCAAATAATCATGATATAATTCTGCCAGGCTGGCATAGGCTACTTTGCAGTTAACTTTTAATTGAGAAGGTTTTGGGGGAAGCCTTTCCTTTTCTACCAGAAGAAGGTTATATCATTAGCCTCATAAGCTAACGGCTACACAAAGTGTAGACATGCGCGCGCTCCGCACGCATGCGCACAGAAACTGGGCAGTCCTGTGCCGTTTCTGAAAGTTGCGTGGAAATACGAATCACTGATGCATTTTGTTCATGTCTTATGATTCACTTGGGCAAATGAATGCATTTTCTAACAAGTTGAAGGGATTTAGTTGACTTCCTCCTTAGTTCAACATTTTTTGAATAATGTTGAATTCCTGTTTGAATGTCTGGATTCCGTGCCGTATTTTATAGGGCCCTAGTCCATGAAGTTGTCATAAGTGTCAACATAGGATATGCCCCCCCCCCCAAGAGTGAAATATATGGCCTGGAAATGTAAGCAAGGTTTGAGCTTTTTCAGTGTGTTGAGTCACAACGTGGACATTCCTCTGTCTCCCGATGAGTGAGCGACACATTGCCTTTATATAGTGTACCAAGAGTTTGCCCTTCGCTTACGGCCATACCAGCCTGAATGCGCATTTCCTGATTGGAGAAGTGACGACAGGTGCGAGTGTCTGAGCTGTGAGTGAGTGTTTGCTGGAGAGTGTTTGCTCGAGAGCTATTTTTGTTAATTAATTGGTTTTTGCAATATAATTTATTATTTTCTTCAGTTGAATAGTTTTAAGTTTGGTTAGTCTTCCCCCTTGCAGTTTTTCTGCTTGGGGGAGAGTTTTTTGGATTCATTTTTTTACTATGACGGACAACATGGGAAAAGACAAACGGAATGGACAAAGACAACGAAAAAGGCGCAACGGAAGAAAAATGAAGATAAAGAAGAAATGAAATATGGCAAGGAATACACGGTGGCAATTGAGTTGGAAGGAGAAGACAAGGTGACGACAATGGAACTACTAAGAGCAATTAAGGAGGTGTGTGGAGAGGTGGTGGGATGCCGAATGAAAGGGGAGAAGAAGTACGAAATTACGATGAGAAATGAAAAAGGAAAAGAACGTCTAATGGATGGATTAAGAATAAAGGATACAAAGATTCTGGCGAGAGATATTAATGTGAAGGAAGTGGTGGTGTCGTTCATGAATCTCCCAGTATATGTAGAAGACGGTGTGATACTGGGCAAGCTGAGTAGCTGGGGAGTGGCGGCTGTCTCGGAGATAAGGAGGAGAGTTTGGCCAGGAACAGAGGTGGTTGACGGGACACGTTTCTGCAAGGTCAAGTTCACAGAAAAAGTGACATCATTACCTTATTCTACAAGAATTGAGACGTTGGAGGGAGCAGAATATTTCAGAGTCATCCATGACAAACAGGTCAGAGTGTGTCGTATGTGTATTCAACCCGGGCACATAGTTAAAGACTGCCCGGAATTTAAGTGTTTTAAGTGTGGCAATCAAGGACACTATGCGAGGGAATGTGATGGAGAGAAGGAAAGGAATTTTTGTGGTGGATGCAGAAAGAGAGTGGCGGAGTGCAACTGTGGAGAGGTTAGGGCTGGAGAGGGGAGTCAAACACTATTCGAGGAAGCAGTTGTATTGTCGAAAGAAGGAGAAGAAGATGGAGGAGAGGACGTGGTGGAGGGTGGAGAGACGGAGGAAGGAAGAAGGACCAGAAGATAAATGAAATTGGGAGCAGTATGGACTCAGAAGTAAGAAGAGGGAGTTTTCAGGAGGAGGGGGGGAGTGGAATGGGGGGAAGCACGGGGGACTCACAGGTTTTGGGGGAAGGCACAGCACTAACAAGTAGCTCGGGGGGTGAAGAAATGGAGGGGGTTATGGAGTTGATGACAATACCAGAGACGGTGATGAGCACGGGGAGCACAACGACTATACAAGAAGCGGAGATGAATACGGGGAGTACAACGGATGTGGATGTCAAGAGGGTGAGTTGGCTGGAAAACATGGACTTGGAAGAGATATCGGATACGGAGGATGGAGAAAAGATTGAAAGAACGAGGGAAGGATACAGGAAGAGGAAAGCGGCGGGAAGAGGGGGAGAGAAAGGGTGGAAGAGGAAAGAAACTGGATAACAGGTAGAGGAAAATGAAATTATATTTTATCATTTTATTATTTATTAGAATGGTAAATATAATGTCAATAAATGCAAATGGATTGAGGACAATGGGAAAATTTAATAGAATAATAAAAATGAAGAAGTCAGATATTTTATGTATTCAAGAGACGCACTGGGATAATGTATGTGTTTTAGAAGTTAAAAAAATATGGAGGGATTTTATATATGTAAACAACGGCAGAGGGAATTCAAGTGGGGTTGCTATTTTATTGAGGAGGGATGTGGTGGATAATGTGAAACAGATATATAATGATAATAATGGGAGGATTTTAATTGTAGATTTTGAATATATGAGTATGGTTTTTAGAATTATAAATATTTATGCGCCTAATACTGAAATAGAGCGCAAAGATTTATTTTTAGAAATAGGGAAATGGTGTGAGGGAAACTGTATTGTAGTTGGGGATTTTAATGTTAAAATGGATAGACTGGATATGACAAGAGGAGCTATTTTTAGAAGTGATGTATCTAGGGGGGTTTTAAAGAAGATGATGTTAGAAAAAGGAATAATTGATATATGGAGAGAGGAAAATCCAGAAAAAAGAGAATTTTCTAGAAGGCAGGTGGTTTTAGGGGATTTGAAACAAACGAGGATAGATCTGGTTTTAGTAAAAGAAGGTTTAAGGAATTTTATGAAAGATATTAAGTATGTTTTTACAACT
Source organism: Salvelinus namaycush (assembly GCF_016432855.1). NCBI lineage: Eukaryota > Metazoa > Chordata > Actinopteri > Salmoniformes > Salmonidae > Salvelinus > Salvelinus namaycush. Next base: position 53,895 of record NW_024057732.1, on the reverse strand, counting down.
TTTAGTGATCATGCAGGTTTAACATTTTCAGTGGGATTAGATAAGGAAAGAACAGGGGGTGGAATATGGTGTATGAATGCAGGGTATTTGGGAGATGAGGAATATGGGAAACAACTTAAATCTTTGATAGCATGTGAAATGGAGGATAAGCAGAAAGAGAATGATAAGTGTTCATGGTGGGATAAGGTTAAGGAAAAAATAAAAGTTTTTAGTATAGGATATGCAAGGAAAAAGAGAGGTAGGATGAAAAGAGAAGAAAATGAGTTGAGGGCTAAATTGGATAAAGAAATGAGGAAGTGTGACAGTGAACCTAATTATAATATAGGAAAGTTTTTGGAATTAAAAGCACAATTGACTAAATATGAAATAGATAAGTGTAAGGGTGCAATTATAAGAAGTAAGGCAAAGTATGTTTTGGAGGGGGAGAAATGTACTTCATTTTTTCTTGGTTTAGAGAAGAATAAACAGAGGAGAACATATATTAGAGAGATCGAAAATATAAAGGGTGAAGTTGTCAATGATTATGTAGAGGTTTTAGAAACAGTGCAGAATTTTTATAAGGATTTATTTAAGAAAGGGGAGGTGGATGAGGGGTGTGTAAAGGAGATATTGGATAGTGTGGATGTGCAAATTAATGTAGAAGGATAAACAAATGTGTGATGGGAAGATAACATTGACTGAAGTTAAAGATGCGATTAAGGGTTTACAAGTAAATAAGAGTCCTGGAGTAGATGGAATAATTGCAGAGTTTTATAAAATATATGCCAGTTTTTTAGCACCTATTTTATTGGAAGTTTATCAATATATGGAGGATAATGATAGTATTTCTGAATCTATGGTGACAGGGCTGATAACGATTTTATATAAAAATAAGGGGAGTAAATTAAAATTGGAGAATTATAGGCCAATTAGTTTATTAAATTCGGATTATAAGATTTTAGCAAAGATACTGGCAAATAGAATGAAGCAAGTTTTAAATGATATTATAGCACCTACACAGAATTATAGTGTGCCTGGTAGAGATATTGCGGATACAATTAATACAATTAGAGATGTGATAAATAAAATGAATCATGATAAGATGGGGGGAATTGTTTTAAGCATAGATTTAAATAAAGCTTTTGATAGGGTGGAACATGATTTTATGTTTAGGGTAATGGATAAATATGGTTTTGGTAATAGAATAATAGGATGGATAAAATTATTATATAAGAAGGCAAAAAGTAGGGTGAAATGTAATGGGGTTTTAACCGATTCTTTTATTCTTGAGAGATCTGTGAGACAGGGGTGTCCTTTATCAGCTTTATTATTCGTTTTATCGGTAGAACCTTTAGCAGCATTTCTTAAAAGAGATAATCTTATAAATTGTGTAGAGACTCCGCAAGGAGGTTTTAGTTTGATACATCAATACGCAGATGATACCACTATAACAGTTAGAGATGAGGGTAGTGTAAAAAGGGTGATGGAGTGTTTTAAAGTATATGGACAAGCATCGGGTGCAAAGGTTAACATGGAGAAGTCAGTAGTAATGTATATTGGGAAGATTAATGAGGGGAATTTTCCTTTTAAAGTGGTTAAAGATTATTTTAAGGTATTAGGAGTGTTTTTAGGGGTGAAAGAAATGGAAGCTAGGGATTTGACATGGAGTGGTGTAATAAATAAAGTTAGAAAGGTGGTAAATATGTGGAGGGGGAGGTCTTTGAAATTAAAAGGGAAAGTAATTGTCATAAATTCATTGTTGATGTCAATATTTATTTATGTAATGAATGTTTTGGATATGCCAGAATGGGTTTTATCTGAAATGAATAAAATTGTAGTTGATTTTTTATGGGAAGGGAAGGGGGTGAGAATAGCTTTTAAAACTTTGATTGCAGGTTATGAGGAGGGGGGTTTGAAGTTGGTAGATTTAAGTGTAAGGAAAACAGCAATTAGAGTAAAAATGGTACGGAAATATTTATTTGGTGAATTGGATTATGGGTGGAAAAGGTTTTTTAAAGAGTATTTGCAGGAGGTTGGGAGGATGGGGGACAATGGTTTATTGATGAGTATGAAGAAGGAAATGTTAGGTAATATACCTTTGTTTTACAGAGAAGTGTTTGAGGCTTGGGGGCGGTTTTTACCAAATATTTATTATGAATGTACCAGTTTAGAAAATATTTTAAATCAGCCGATATTTTTAAATCCAAAGATAAAGTGCAATAATATGATGTTGTTTTGTAAATATTTTATGAGGGCTGGGATGAGGCAGATAGGTGACATAGCATATGAGGTAATTCCTGGGTTTCTTCCATTTCAGGCTATATATGACAATGTGGTTGAAGTAGATGAAGAAATAAGTAAAACTACTGTGGAGAATATGTACAAGAAAATATTAGGATGTATTCCCGGGGAGTGGGTGATTTTAATAAACAAAGAGGTGGTCAAAAGATCTAGGGCTTTACCAGTTTTATATTATGAAAGTAATGGGGAGAAACATGATTTATCAGGGCTAAAAGTTAAAATGGTTTATAGAAAATGTATTTTAAAAGAGATAAAAAGTCCTGCTGCGGAGAAAGTGTGGTCTAGGGTGTTTCCAAACATGGATGTAAAATCAATATGGAAGAATGTAAATGTAAAATATAATTTTATAGAATGTGAAGACAATGATTTTAAATTGAAACATAATAGGATTTTTACAAATGTGGTTTTGCATCAAATAAATAGGGATATTAAAAGAGAATGCGATATTTGTGGTACGGGGGTGGAAAATTTGATGCACTTTTTTATTGAATGTAGTAGGTTGAAAGACTTTCACGAGTTTTTAAAAGGGCTTTTAGTAAAACATTGGGGAGAAGAGATTTTTACTGGGGTGGAGTGGAGGAGGTTGTTTCTTTTTGGTGTAAATGGGAAAAGTAAAGTTTTAAATTTTAATTTGGTGAATTTTATACTAAGTCATGCTAGATATGCGATAAGATTAAGAAGAAATTTAGGTCATTATGAAGGGAAAATTGTGAGTGTGGAAGGTTTTTTTAGGAGCATATTAGAGAGAGATATAGAGATAATATATAGATACGGTGGAGGAAATTTTGAAAAATTAGTTTGTGTGGGGGAGTACTTTTATTGAAATTCTGTCAAATGGGAAACTTGTATTTCATTATTAAGTGGATTTAGTGGATGATTGTGTTTTTTAATAGGTTTTATTTTATTTATTTTTTATTTTTTGATTTTGTAAAAGGATGAATTGTTCATCCTTTTTTATTATTGATTGAATGTTGTAAATATTATGTGTTTTTTCATAATAAAAGATAAAAAAAAAAAAAAATACGCCCGATCTCGTCCGATCTCGGAAGCTAAGCAGGGTCGGGCCTGGTTAGTACTTGGATGGGAGACCGCCTGGGAATACCAGGTGCTGTAAGCTTTTTGCTCCAGTAGAGGGTTCTCTTGTGTCATGCGTGGAGCAACTGCCTTTTATTTATCGCCCTAATAATATCATGTCTTTTATTGGACTAAATGCAGTTTGTTAGTGCTTCCCTGCCCTGCCCTGATCAAATCAAATAATGGACAGTGCGTTTCCCTCAAAATGTAGGAAGTACATTCAGCATTTGTTTTTAGGCTAGGAGACTGTCAATGTCTGTAGTCCGTTAGGGCCCTGTAAAATCCCTTCAATGTTTTGCCTGATCCCCCCCCCCCCCAAATTCCCCCTTTTCTCCATTTACTTTTCCCCGTTCGTCCCTGTTTCTGCAGGTTTTCGCTCTCAAAATAAACCTTTTTTATTAATATAAAAACAACACGATTGGATGTCCATGACAATGTTTAAACCCTATCAGGAGACCACTTTTGTAGTTACCCTTAAACGCAAGTGTGCGCCAGGAAGAGACCTTAGTTTGGTTAAGCGGTGTTGCTGTAGCGCTCGTGTTGTAGCGCTCGTGTTATTGCGGAGTTTGCAAAACAAATGGCCACTGGATTGATGCAAATAATCATGATATAATTCTGCCAGGCTGGCATAGGCTACTTTGCAGTTAACTTTTAATTGAGAAGGTTTTGGGGGAAGCCTTTCCTTTTCTACCAGAAGAAGGTTATATCATTAGCCTCATAAGCTAACGGCTACACAAAGTGTAGACATGCGCGCGCTCCGCACGCATGCGCACAGAAACTGGGCAGTCCTGTGCCGTTTCTGAAAGTTGCGTAGGAAATACGAATCACTGATGCATTTTGTTCATGTCTTATGATTCACTTGGGCAAATGAATGCATTTTCTAACAAGTTGAAGGGATTTAGTTGACTTCCTCCTTAGTTCAAAACATTTTTGAATAATGTTGAATTCCTGTTTGAATGTCTGGATTCCGTGCCGTATTTTATAGGGCCCTAGTCCATGAAGTTGTCATAAGTGTCAACATAGGATATGCCCCCCCCCCCAAGAGTGAAATATATGGCCTGGAAATGTAAGCAAGGTTTGAGCTTTTTCAGTGTGTTGAGTCACAACGTGGACATTCCTCTGTCTCCCGATGAGTGAGCGACACATTGCCTTTATATAGTGTACCAAGAGTTTGCCCTTCGCTTACGGCCATACCAGCCTGAATGCGCATTTCCTGATTGGAGAAGTGACGACAGGTGCGAGTGTCTGAGCTGTGAGTGAGTGTTTGCTGGAGAGTGTTTGCTCGAGAGCTATTTTTGTTAATTAATTGGTTTTTGCAATATAATTTATTATTTTCTTCAGTTGAATAGTTTTAAGTTTGGTTAGTCTTCCCCCTTGCAGTTTTTCTGCTTGGGGGAGAGTTTTTTGGATTCATTTTTTTACTATGACGGACAACATGGAAAAGACAAACGGAATGGACAAAGACAACGAAAAGGCACAACGGAAGAAAAATGAAGATAAAGAAGAAATGAAATATGGCAAGGAATACACGGTGGCAATTGAGTTGGAAGGAGAAGACAAGGTGACGACAATGGAACTACTAAGAGCAATTAAGGAGGTGTGTGGAGAGGTGGTGGGATGCCGAATGAAAGGGGAGAAGAAGTACGAAATTACGATGAGAAATGAAAAAGGAAAAGAACGTCTAATGGATGGATTAAGAATAAAGGATACAAAGATTCTGGCGAGAGATATTAATGTGAAGGAAGTGGTGGTGTCGTTCATGAATCTCCCAGTATATGTAGAAGACGGTGTGATACTGGGCAAGCTGAGTAGCTGGGGAGTGGCGGCTGTCTCGGAGATAAGGAGGAGAGTTTGGCCAGGAACAGAGGTGGTTGACGGGACACGTTTCTGCAAGGTCAAGTTCACAGAAAAAGTGACATCATTACCTTATTCTACAAGAATTGAGACGTTGGAGGGAGCAGAATATTTCAGAGTCATTCATGACAAACAGGTCAGAGTGTGTCGTATGTGTATTCAACCCGGGCACATAGTTAAAGACTGCCCGGAATTTAAGTGTTTTAAGTGTGGCAATCAAGGACACTATGCGAGGGAATGTGATGGAGAGAAGGAAAGGAATTTTTGTGGTGGATGCAGAAAGAGAGTGGCGGAGTGCAACTGTGGAGAGGTTAGGGCTGGAGAGGGGAGTCAAACAATATTCGAGGAAGCAGTTGTATTGTCGAAAGAAGGAGAAGAAGATGGAGGAGAGGACGTGGTGGAGGGTGGAGAGACGGAAGAAGGAAGAAGGAAGAAGGACCAGAAGATAAATGAAATTGGGAGCAGTATGGACTCAGAAGTAAGAAGAGGGAGTTTTCAGGAGGAGGGGGGGAGTGGAATGGGGGGAAGCACGGGGGACTCACAGGTTTTGGGGGAAGGCACAGCACTAACAAGTAGCTCGGGGGGTGAAGAAATGGAGGGGGTTATGGAGTTGATGACAATACCAGAGACGGTGATGAGCACGGGGAGCACAACGACTATACAAGAAACGGAGATGAATACGGGGAGCACAACGGATGTGGATGTCAAGAGGGTGAGTTGGCTGGAAAACATGGACTTGGAAGAGATATCGGATACGGAGGATGGAGAAAAGATTGAAAGAACGAGGGAAGGATACAGGAAGAGGAAAGCGGCGGGAAGAGGGGGAGAGAAAGGGTGGAAGAGGAAAGAAACTGGATAACAGGTAGAGGAAAATGAAATTATATTTTATCATTTTATTATTTATTAGAATGGTAAATATAATGTCAATAAATGCAAATGGATTGAGGACAATGGGAAAATTTAATAGAATAAGTAAAAATGAAGAAGTCAGATATTTTATGTATTCAAGAGACGCACTGGGATAATGTATGTGTTTTAGAAGTAAAAAAATATGGAGGGATTTTATTTATGTAAACAACGGCAGAGGGAATTCAAGTGGGGTTGCTATTTTATTGAGGAGGGATGTGGTGGATAATGTGAAACAGATATATAATGATAATAATGGGAGGATTTTAATTGTAGATTTTGAATATATGAGTATGGTTTTTAGAATTATAAATATTTATGCGCCTAATACTGAAATAGAGCGCAAAGATTTATTTTTAGAAATAGGGAAATGGTGTGAGGGAAACTGTATTGTAGTTGGGGATTTTAATGTTAAAATGGATAGACTGGATATGACAAGAGGAGCTATTTTTAGAAGTGATGTATCTAGGGGGGTTTTAAAGAAGATGATGTTAGAAAAAGGAATAATTGATATATGGAGAGAGGAAAATCCAGAAAAAAGAGAATTTTCTAGAAGGCAGGTGGTTTTAGGGGATTTGAAACAAACGAGGATAGATCTGGTTTTAGTAAAAGAAGGTTTAAGGAATTTTATGAAAGATATTAAGTATGTTTTTACAACTTTTAGTGATCATGCAGGTTTAACATTTTCAGTGGGATTAGATAAGGAAAGAACAGGGGGTGGAATATGGTGTATGAATGCAGGGTATTTGGGAGATGAGGAATATGGGAAACAACTTAAATCTTTGATAGCATGTGAAATGGAGGATAAGCAGAAAGAGAATGATAAGTGTTCATGGTGGGATAAGGTTAAGGAAAAAATAAAAGTTTTTAGTATAGGATATGCAAGGAAAAAGAGAGGTAGGATGAAAAGAGAAGAAAATGAGTTGAGGGCTAAATTGGATAAAGAAATGAGGAAGTGTGACAGTGAACCTAATTATAATATAGGAAAGTTTTTGGAATTAAAAGCACAATTGACTAAATATGAAATAGATAAGTGTAAGGGTGCAATTATAAGAAGTAAGGCAAAGTATGTTTTGGAGGGGGAGAAATGTACTTCATTTTTTCTTGGTTTAGAGAAGAATAAACAGAGGAGAACATATATTAGAGAGATCGAAAATATAAAGGGTGAAGTTGTCAATGATTATGTAGAGGTTTTAGAAACAGTGCAGAATTTTTATAAGGATTTATTTAAGAAAGGGGAGGTGGATGAGGGGTGTGTAAAGGAGATATTGGATAGTGTGGATGTGCAAATTAATGTAGAGGATAAACAAATGTGTGATGGGAAGATAACATTGACTGAAGTTAAAGATGCGATTAAGGGTTTACAAGTAAATAAGAGTCCTGGAGTAGATGGAATAATTGCAGAGTTTTATAAAATATATGCCAGTTTTTTAGCACCTATTTTATTGGAAGTTTATCAATATATGGAGGATAATGATAGTATTTCTGAATCTATGGTGACAGGGCTGATAACGATTTTATATAAAAATAAGGGGAGTAAATTAAAATTAGAGAATTATAGGCCAATTAGTTTATTAAATTCGGATTATAAGATTTTAGCAAAGATACTGGCAAATAGAATGAAGCAAGTTTTAAATGATATTATAGCACCTACACAGAATTATAGTGTGCCTGGTAGAGATATTGCGGATACAATTAATACAATTAGAGATGTGATAAATAAAATGAATCATGATAAGATGGGGGGAATTGTTTTAAGCATAGATTTAAATAAAGCTTTTGATAGGGTGGAACATGATTTTATGTTTAGGGTAATGGATAAATATGGTTTTGGTAATAGAATAATAGGATGGATAAAATTATTATATAAGAAGGCAAAAAGTAGGGTGAAATGTAATGGGGTTTTAACCGATTCTTTTATTCTTGAGAGATCTGTGAGACAGGGGTGTCCTTTATCAGCTTTATTATTCGTTTTATCGGTAGAACCTTTAGCAGCATTTCTTAAAAGAGATAATCTTATAAATTGTGTAGAGACTCCGCAAGGAGGTTTTAGTTTGATACATCAATACGCAGATGATACCACTATAACAGTTAGAGATGAGGGTAGTGTAAAAAGGGTGATGGAGTGTTTTAAAGTATATGGACAAGCATCGGGTGCAAAGGTTAACATGGAGAAGTCAGTAGTAATGTATATTGGGAAGATTAATGAGGGGAATTTTCCTTTTAAAGTGGTTAAAGATTATTTTAAGGTATTAGGAGTGTTTTTAGGGGTGAAAGAAATGGAAGCTAGGGATTTGACATGGAGTGGTGTAATAAATAAAGTTAGAAAGGTGGTAAATATGTGGAGGGGGAGGTCTTTGAAATTAAAAGGGAAAGTAATTGTCATAAATTCATTGTTGATGTCAATATTTATTTATGTAATGAATGTTTTGGATATGCCAGAATGGGTTTTATCTGAAATGAATAAAATTGTAGTTGATTTTTTATGGGAAGGGAAGGGGGTGAGAATAGCTTTTAAAACTTTGATTGCAGGTTATGAGGAGGGGGGTTTGAAGTTGGTAGATTTAAGTGTAAGGAAAACAGCAATTAGAGTAAAAATGGTACGGAAATATTTATTTGGTGAATTGGATTATGGGTGGAAAAGGTTTTTTAAAGAGTATTTGCAGGAGGTTGGGAGGATGGGGGACAATGGTTTATTGATGAGTATGAAGAAGGAAATGTTAGGTAATATACCTTTGTTTTACAGAGAAGTGTTTGAGGCTTGGGGGCGGTTTTTACCAAATATTTATTATGAATGTACCAGTTTAGAAAATATTTTAAATCAGCCGATATTTTTAAATCCAAAGATAAAGTGCAATAATATGATGTTGTTTTGTAAATATTTTATGAGGGCTGGGATGAGGCAGATAGGTGACATAGCATATGAGGTAATTCCTGGGTTTCTTCCATTTCAGGCTATATATGACAATGTGGTTGAAGTAGATGAAGAAATAAGTAAAACTACTGTGGAGAATATGTACAAGAAAATATTAGGATGTATTCCCGGGGAGTGGGTGATTTTAATAAACAAAGAGGTGGTCAAAAGATCTAGGGCTTTACCAGTTTTATATTATGAAAGTAATGGGGAGAAACATGATTTATCAGGTCTAAAAGTTAAAATGGTTTATAGAAAATGTATTTTAAAAGAGATAAAAAGTCCTGCTGCGGAGAAAGTGTGGTCTAGGGTGTTTCCAAACATGGATGTAAAATCAATATGGAAGAATGTAAATGTAAAATATAATTTTATAGAATGTGAAGACAATGATTTTAAATTGAAACATAATAGGATTTTTACAAATGTGGTTTTGCATCAAATAAATAGGGATATTAAAAGAGAATGTGATATTTGTGGTACGGGGGTGGAAAATTTGATGCACTTTTTTATTGAATGTAGTAGGTTGAAAGATTTTCATGAGTTTTTAAAAGGACTTTTAGTAAAACATTGGGGAGAAGAGATTTTTACTGGGGTGGAGTGGAGGAGGTTGTTTCTTTTTGGTTTAAATGGGAAAAGTAAAGTTTTAAATATTAATTTGGTGAATTTTGTAATAAGTCATGCTAGATATGCGATAAGATTAAGAAGGAATTTAGGTCATTATGAAGGGAAAATTGTGAGTGTGGAAGGTTTTTTTAGGAGCATATTAGAGAGAGATATAGAGATAATATATAGATACGGTGGAGGAAATTTTGAAAAATTGTTTGTGTGGGGGAGTACTTTTATTGAAATTCTGTCAAATGGGAAACTTGTATTTCATTATTAAGTGGATGATTGTGTTTTTTAATGGGTTTTATTTTATTTATTTTTGATTTTTTGATTTTGTAAAAGGATGAATTGTTCATCCTTTTTTATTATTGATTGAATGTTGTAAATATTATGTGTTTTTTCATAATAAAAGATAAAAAAAAAAAAAAATACGCCCGATCTCGTCCGATCTCGGAAGCTAAGCAGGGTCGGGCCTGGTTAGTACTTGGATGGGAGACCGCCTGGGAATACCAGGTGCTGTAAGCTTTTTGCTCCAGTAGAGGGTTCTCTTGTGTCATGCGTGGAGCAACTGCCTTTTATTTATCGCCCTAATAATATCATGTCTTTTATTGGACTAAATGCAGTTTGTTAGTGCTTCCCTGCCCTGCCCTGATCAAATCAAATAATGGACAGTGCGTTTCCCTCAAAATGTAGGAAGTACATTCAGCATTTGTTTTTAGGCTAGGAGACTGTCAATGTCTGTAGTCCGTTAGGGCCCTGTAAAATCCCTTCAATGTTTTGCCTGATCCCCCCCCCCCCCCCCCCCCAAATTCCCCCTTTTCTCCATTTACTTTTCCCCGTTCGTCCCTGTTTCTGCAGGTTTTCGCTCTCAAAATAAACCTTTTTTATTAATAGAAAAACAACACGATTGGATGTCCATGACAATGTTTAAACCCTATCAGGAGACCACTTTTGTAGTTACCCTTAAACGCAAGTGTGCGCCAGGAAGAGACCTTAGTTTGGTTAAGCGGTGTTGCTGTAGCGCTCGTGTTGTAGCGCTCGTGTTATTGCGGAGTTTGCAAAACAAATGGCCACTGGATTGATGCAAATAATCATGATATAATTCTGCCAGGCTGGCATAGGCTACTTTGCAGTTAACTTTTAATTGAGAAGGTTTTGGGGGAAGCCTTTCCTTTTCTACCAGAAGAAGGTTATATCATTAGCCTCATAAGCTAACGGCTACACAAAGTGTAGACATGCGCGCGCTCCGCACGCATGCGCACAGAAACTGGGCAGTCCTGTGCCGTTTCTGAAAGTTGCGTAGGAAATACGAATCACTGATGCATTTTGTTCATGTCTTATGATTCACTTGGGCAAATGAATGCATTTTCTAACAAGTTGAAGGGATTTAGTTGACTTCCTCCTTAGTTCAAAACATTTTTGAATAATGTTGAATTTCTGTTTGAATGTCTGGATTCCGTGCCGTATTTTATAGGGCCCTAGTCCATGAAGTTGTCATAAGTGTCAACATAGGATATGCCCCCCCCCCCCCCCCCCCAAGAGTGAAATATATGGCCTGGAAATGTAAGCAAGGTTTGAGCTTTTTCAGTGTGTTGAGTCACAACGTGGACATTCCTCTGTCTCCCGATGAGTGAGCGACACATTGCCTTTATATAGTGTACCAAGAGTTTGCCCTTCGCTTACGGCCATACCAGCCTGAATGCGCATTTCCTGATTGGAGAAGTGACGACAGGTGCGAGTGTCTGAGCTGTGAGTGAGTGTTTGCTGGAGAGTGTTTGCTCGAGAGCTATTTTTGTTAATTAATTGGTTTTTGCAATATAATTTATTATTTTCTTCAGTTGAATAGTTTTAAGTTTGGTTAGTCTTCCCCCTTGCAGTTTTTCTGCTTGGGGGAGAGTTTTTTTTGGATTCATTTTTTTACTATGACGGACAACATGGAAAAGACAAACGGAATGGACAAAGACAACGAAAAAGCACAACGGAAGAAAAAGGAAGATAAAGAAGGGATGAAATATGGAAAAGAATATACGGTGGCAATTGAGTTGGAAGGAGAAGACAAAGTGACGACAATGGAACTACTAAGAGCAATTAAGGAGGTGTGTGGAGAGGTGGTGGGATGCCGAATGAAAGGAGAAAAGAAGTACGAAATTACAATGAGAAATGAAAAAGGAAAAGAACGGTTAATGGATGGATTGCGAATAAAGGACACAAAGATTCTGGCGAGAGATATTAATGTGAAGGAATTGGTGGTGTCTTTTATGAATCTCCCAGTTTACGTAGAAGATGGTGTAATACTGGGCAAGCTGAGTAGCTGGGGAGTGGCGGCCGTCTCGGAGATAAGAAGGAGAGTTTGGCCAGGAACGGAGGTGGTTGATGGGACACGTTTCTGCAAAGTCAAGTTTACAGAAAAAGTGACATCATTACCTTATTCTACAAGAATTGAGACGTTGGAAGGAGCGGAATATTTCAGAGTCATTCATGACAAACAGGTCAGAGTGTGTCGGTTGTGCATTCAACCCGGGCACATAGTGAAAGACTGCCCGGAATTTAAGTGTTTTAAGTGTGGCAATCAAGGACACTATGCGAGAGAATGTGATGGAGAGAAGGAAAGGAATTTTTGTGGTGGATGTAGAAAGAGATTGGCGGAGTGCAACTGTGGAGAGGATCGAGCTGAAGAGGGGAGTCAAACAATACTAGAGGAAGCAGTAGTATTGTCGCAAGAAGGAGAAGAAGATGGTGGAGAAGACGTGGTGGAAGGTGGAGAGACGGAGGAAGGAAGAAGGAAGAAGGACCAGAAGATAAATGAAATTGGGAGCAGTATGGACTCGGAAATAAGAAGAGGGAGGTTTCAGGAGGAGGGGGGGAGTGGACTGGGGGGAAGCACGGGGGACTCACAGGTTTTGGGGGAAAGCACAGCACTATCAAGTACCTCGGGGGGTGAAGAAATGGAGAGGGTTTTGGGTTTGAGGACAATAACGGAGGCGGAGATGAGCACGGGGAGCACAAAGGCGACTGTACATGAGATGGAGACAAGCACGGGGAGCACAGCGATGACGGTGGCAGAAACAGAGATGAATATGGGGAGAACAACGGAGGTGGATGCCAAGAGTGGGTGTTGGCTGGATAGCATGGACTTGGAGGAGATATCGGACACAGATGATGGGGAAAAGATGGAAAGAACGAGGGAAGGATACAGGAAGAGGAAAGCGGTGGGAAGAGGGGGAGAGAAAGGGTGGAAGAGGAAAGAAACTGGATAACAGGTAGAGGAAAATGAAATTATATTTTATCATTTTATTATTTATTAGAATGGTAAATATAATGTCAATAAATGCAAATGGATTGAGGACAATGGGAAAATTTAATAGAATAATAAAAATGAAGAAGTCAGATATTTTATGTATTCAAGAGACGCACTGGGATAATGTATGTGTTTTAGAAGTAAAAAAAATATGGAGGGATTTTATTTATGTAAACAACGGCAGAGGGAATTCAAGTGGGGTTGCTATTTTATTGAGGAGGGATGTGGTGGATAATGTGAAACAGATATATAATGATAATAATGGGAGGATTTTAATTGTAGATTTTGAATATATGAGTATGGTTTTTAGAATTATAAATATTTATGCGCCTAATACTGAAATAGAGCGCAAAGATTTATTTTTAGAAATAGGGAAATGGTGTGAGGGAAACTGTATTGTAGTTGGGGATTTTAATGTTAAAATGGATAGACTGGATATGACAAGAGGAGCTATTTTTAGAAGTGATGTATCTAGGGGGGTTTTAAAGAAGATGATGTTAGAAAAAGGAATAATTGATATATGGAGAGAGGAAAATCCAGAAAAAAGAGAATTTTCTAGAAGGCAGGTGGTTTTAGGGGATTTGAAACAAACGAGGATAGATCTGGTTTTAGTAAAAGAAGGTTTAAGGAATTTTATGAAAGATATTAAGTATGTTTTTACAACTTTTAGTGATCATGCAGGTTTAACATTTTCGGTGGGATTAGATAAGGAAAGAACAGGGGGTGGAATATGGTGTATGAATGCAGGGTATTTGGGAGATGAGGAATATGGGAAACAACTTAAATCTTTGATAGCATGTGAAATGGAGGATAAGCAGAAAGAGAATGATAAGTGTTCATGGTGGGATAAGGTTAAGGAAAAAATAAAAGTTTTTAGTATAGGATATGCAAGGAAAAAGAGAGGTAGAATGAAAAGAGAAGAAAATGAGTTGAGGGCTAAATTGGATAAAGAAATGAGGAAGTGTGACAGTGAACCTAATTATAATATAGGAAAGTTTTTGGAATTAAAAGCACAATTGACTAAATATGAAATAGATAAGTGTAAGGGTGCAATTATAAGAAGTAAGGCAAAGTATGTTTTGGAGGGGGAGAAATGTACTTCATTTTTTCTTGGTTTAGAGAAGAATAAACAGAGGAGAACATATATTAGAGAGATCGAAAATATAAAGGGTGAAGTTGTCAATGATTATGTAGAGGTTTTAGAAACAGTGCAGAATTTTTATAAGGATTTATTTAAGAAAGGGGAGGTGGATGAGGGGTGTGTAAAGGAGATATTGGATAGTGTGGATGTGCAAATTAATGTAGAAGATAAACAAATGTGTGATGGGAAGATAACATTGACTGAAGTTAAAGATGCGATTAAGGGTTTACAAGTAAATAAGAGTCCTGGAGTAGATGGAATAATTGCAGAGTTTTATAAAATATATGCCAGTTTTTTAGCACCTATTTTATTGGAAGTTTATCAATATATGGAGGATAATGATAGTATTTCTGAATCTATGGTGACAGGGCTGATAACGATTTTATATAAAAATAAGGGGAGTAAATTAAAATTGGAGAATTATAGGCCAATTAGTTTATTAAATTCGGATTATAAGATTTTAGCAAAGATACTGGCAAATAGAATGAAACAAGTTTTAAATGATATTATAGCACCTACACAGAATTATAGTGTGCCTGGTAGAGATATTGCGGATACAATTAATACAATTAGAGATGTGATAAATAAAATGAATCATGATAAGATGGGGGGAATTGTTTTAAGCATAGATTTAAATAAAGCTTTTGATAGGGTGGAACATGATTTTATGTTTAGGGTAATGGATAAATATGGTTTTGGTAATAGAATAATAGGATGGATAAAATTATTATATAAGAAGGCAAAAAGTAGGGTGAAATGTAATGGGGTTTTAACCGATTCTTTTATTCTTGAGAGATCTGTGAGACAGGGGTGTCCTTTATCAGCTTTATTATTCGTTTTATCGGTAGAACCTTTAGCAGCATTTCTTAAAAGAGATAATCTTATAAATTGTGTAGAGACTCCGCAAGGAGGTTTTAGTTTGATACATCAATACGCAGATGATACCACTATAACAGTTAGAGATGAGGGTAGTGTAAAAA
Source organism: Salvelinus namaycush (assembly GCF_016432855.1). NCBI lineage: Eukaryota > Metazoa > Chordata > Actinopteri > Salmoniformes > Salmonidae > Salvelinus > Salvelinus namaycush. The sequence goes on along the minus strand of NW_024057732.1, from coordinate 38,842 downwards.
GGGTGATGGAGTGTTTTAAAGTATATGGACAAGCATCGGGTGCAAAGGTTAACATGGAGAAGTCAGTAGTAATGTATATTGGGAAGATTAATGAGGGGAATTTTCCTTTTAAAGTGGTTAAAGATTATTTTAAGGTATTAGGAGTGTTTTTAGGGGTGAAAGAAATGGAAGCTAGGGATTTGACATGGAGTGGTGTAATAAATAAAGTTAGAAAGGTGGTAAATATGTGGAGGGGGAGGTCTTTGAAATTAAAAGGGAAAGTAATTGTCATAAATTCATTGTTGATGTCAATATTTATTTATGTAATGAATGTTTTGGATATGCCAGAATGGGTTTTATCTGAAATGAATAAAATTGTAGTTGATTTTTTATGGGAAGGGAAGGGGGTGAGAATAGCTTTTAAAACTTTGATTGCAGGTTATGAGGAGGGGGGTTTGAAGTTGGTAGATTTAAGTGTAAGGAAAACAGCAATTAGAGTAAAAATGGTACGGAAATATTTATTTGGTGAATTGGATTATGGGTGGAAAAGGTTTTTTAAAGAGTATTTGCAGGAGGTTGGGAGGATGGGGGACAATGGTTTATTGATGAGTATGAAGAAGGAAATGTTAAGTAATATACCTTTGTTTTACAGAGAAGTGTTTGAGGCTTGGGGGCGGTTTTTACCAAATATTTATTATGAATGTACCAGTTTAGAAAATATTTTAAATCAGCCGATATTTTTAAATCCAAAGATAAAGTGCAATAATATGATGTTGTTTTGTAAATATTTTATGAGGGCTGGGATGAGGCAGATAGGTGACATAGCATATGAGGTAATTCCTGGGTTTCTTCCATTTCAGGCTATATATGACAATGTGGTTGAAGTAGATGAAGAAATAAGTAAAACTACTGTGGAGAATATGTACAAGAAAATATTAGGATGTATTCCCGGGGAGTGGGTGATTTTAATAAACAAAGAGGTGGTCAAAAGATCTAGGGCTTTACCAGTTTTATATTATGAAAGTAATGGGGAGAAACATGATTTATCAGGGCTAAAAGTTAAAATGGTTTATAGAAAATGTATTTTAAAAGAGATAAAAAGTCCTGCTGCGGAGAAAGTGTGGTCTAGGGTGTTTCCAAACATGGATGTAAAATCAATATGGAAGAATGTAAATGTAAAATATAATTTTATAGAATGTGAAGACAATGATTTTAAATTGAAACATAATAGGATTTTTACAAATGTGGTTTTGCATCAAATAAATAGGGATATTAAAAGAGAATGCGATATTTGTGGTACGGGGGTGGAAAATTTGATGCACTTTTTTATTGAATGTAGTAGGTTGAAAGACTTTCACGAGTTTTTAAAAGGGCTTTTAGTAAAACATTGGGGAGAAGAGATTTTTACTGGGGTGGAGTGGAGGAGGTTGTTTCTTTTTGGTGTAAATGGGAAAAGTAAAGTTTTAAATTTTAATTTGGTGAATTTTATACTAAGTCATGCTAGATATGCGATAAGATTAAGAAGAAATTTAGGTCATTATGAAGGGAAAATTGTGAGTGTGGAAGGTTTTTTTAGGAGCATATTAGAGAGAGATATAGAGATAATATATAGATACGGTGGAGGAAATTTTGAAAAATTATTTGTGTGGGGGAGTACTTTTATTGAAATTCTGTCAAATGGGAAACTTGTATTTCATTATTAAGTGGATTTAGTGGATGATTGTGTTTTTTAATAGGTTTTATTTTATTTATTTTTTATTTTTTGATTTTGTAAAAGGATGAATTGTTCATCCTTTTTTATTATTGATTGAATGTTGTAAATATTATGTGTTTTTTCATAATAAAAGATAAAAAAAAAAAAAAATACGCCCGATCTCGTCCGATCTCGGAAGCTAAGCAGGGTCGGGCCTGGTTAGTACTTGGATGGGAGACCGCCTGGGAATACCAGGTGCTGTAAGCTTTTTGCTCCAGTAGAGGGTTCTCTTGTGTCATGCGTGGAGCAACTGCCTTTTATTTATCGCCCTAATAATATCATGTCTTTTATTGGACTAAATGCAGTTTGTTAGTGCTTCCCTGCCCTGCCCTGATCAAATCAAATAATGGACAGTGCGTTTCCCTCAAAATGTAGGAAGTACATTCAGCATTTGTTTTTAGGCTAGGAGACTGTCAATGTCTGTAGTCCGTTAGGGCCCTGTAAAATCCCTTCAATGTTTTGCCTGATCCCCCCCCCCCCCCCCCCCAAATTCCCCCTTTTCTCCATTTACTTTTCCCCGTTCGTCCCTGTTTCTGCAGGTTTTCGCTCTCAAAATAAACCTTTTTTATTAATAGAAAAACAACACGATTGGATGTCCATGACAATGTTTAAACCCTATCAGGAGACCACTTTTGTAGTTACCCTTAAACGCAAGTGTGCGCCAGGAAGAGACCTTAGTTTGGTTAAGCGGTGTTGCTGTAGCGCTCGTGTTGTAGCGCTCGTGTTATTGCGGAGTTTGCAAAACAAATGGCCACTGGATTGATGCAAATAATCATGATATAATTCTTCCAGGCTGGCATAGGCTACTTTGCAGTTAACTTTTAATTGAGAAGGTTTTGGGGGAAGCCTTTCCTTTTCTACCAGAAGAAGGTTATATCATTAGCCTCATAAGCTAACGGCTACACAAAGTGTAGACATGCGCGCGCTCCGCACGCATGCGCACAGAAACTGGGCAGTCCTGTGCCGTTTCTGAAAGTTGCGTGGAAATACGAATCACTGATGCATTTTGTTCATGTCTTATGATTCACTTGGGCAAATGAATGCATTTTCTAACAAGTTGAAGGGATTTAGTTGACTTCCTCCTTAGTTCAACATTTTTTGAATAATGTTGAATTCCTGTTTGAATGTCTGGATTCCGTGCCGTATTTTATAGGGCCCTAGTCCATGAAGTTGTCATAAGTGTCAACATAGGATATGCCCCCCCCCCCCCCCCCCAAGAGTGAAATATATGGCCTGGAAATGTAAGCAAGGTTTGAGCTTTTTCAGTGTGTTGAGTCACAACGTGGACATTCCTCTGTCTCCCGATGAGTGAGCGACACATTGCCTTTATATAGTGTACCAAGAGTTTGCCCTTCGCTTACGGCCATACCAGCCTGAATACGCCCGATCTCGTCCGATCTCGGAAGCTAAGCAGGGTCGGGCCTGGTTAGTACTTGGATGGGAGACCGCCTGGGAATACCAGGTGCTGTAAGCTTTTTGCTCCAGTAGAGGGTTCTCTTGTGTCATGCGTGGAGCAACTGCCTTTTATTTATCGCCCTAATAATATCATGTCTTTTATTGGACTAAATGCAGTTTGTTAGTGCTTCCCTGCCCTGCCCTGATCAAATCAAATAATGGACAGTGCGTTTCCCTCAAAATGTAGGAAGTACATTCAGCATTTGTTTTTAGGCTAGGAGACTGTCAATGTCTGTAGTCCGTTAGGGCCCTGTAAAATCCCTTCAATGTTTTGCCTGATCCCCCCCCCCCCCCCCCCCCCCAAATTCCCCCTTTTCTCCATTTACTTTTCCCCGTTCGTCCCTGTTTCTGCAGGTTTTCGCTCTCAAAATAAACCTTTTTTATTAATATAAAAACAACACGATTGGATGTCCATGACAATGTTTAAACCCTATCAGGAGACCACTTTTGTAGTTACCCTTAAACGCAAGTGTGCGCCAGGAAGAGACCTTAGTTTGGTTAAGCGGTGTTGCTGTAGCGCTCGTGTTGTAGCGCTCGTGTTATTGCGGAGTTTGCAAAACAAATGGCCACTGGATTGATGCAAATAATCATGATATAATTCTGCCAGGCTGGCATAGGCTACTTTGCAGTTAACTTTTAATTGAGAAGGTTTTGGGGGAAGCCTTTCCTTTTCTACCAGAAGAAGGTTATATCATTAGCCTCATAAGCTAACGGCTACACAAAGTGTAGACATGCGCGCGCTCCGCACGCATGCGCACAGAAACTGGGCAGTCCTGTGCCGTTTCTGAAAGTTGCGTAGAAATACGAATCACTGATGCATTTTGTTCATGTCTTATGATTCACTTGGGCAAATGAATGCATTTTCTAACAAGTTGAAGGGATTTAGTTGACTTCCTCCTTAGTTCAAAACATTTTTGAATAATGTTGAATTTCTGTTTGAATGTCTGGATTCCGTGCCGTATTTTATAGGGCCCTAGTCCATGAAGTTGTCATAAGTGTCAACATAGGATATGCCCCCCCCCCCCCCCAAGAGTGAAATATATGGCCTGGAAATGTAAGCAAGGTTTGAGCTTTTTCAGTGTGTTGAGTCACAACGTGGACATTCCTCTGTCTCCCGATGAGTGAGCGACACATTGCCTTTATATAGTGTACCAAGAGTTTGCCCTTCGCTTACGGCCATACCAGCCTGAATGCGCATTTCCTGATTGGAGAAGTGACGACAGGTGCGAGTGTCTGAGCTGTGAGTGAGTGTTTGCTGGAGAGTGTTTGCTCGAGAGCTATTTTTGTTAATTAATTGGTTTTTGCAATATAATTTATTATTTTCTTCAGTTGAATAGTTTTAAGTTTGGTTAGTCTTCCCCCTTGCAGTTTTTCTGCTTGGGGGAGAGTTTTTTGGATTCATTTTTTTACTATGACGGACAACATGGAAAAGACAAACGGAATGGACAAAGACAACGAAAAGGCGCAACGGAAGAAAAATGAAGATAAAGAAGAAATGAAATATGGCAAGGAATACACGGTGGCAATTGAGTTGGAAGGAGAAGACAAGGTGACGACAATGGAACTACTAAGAGCAATTAAGGAGGTGTGTGGAGAGGTGGTGGGATGCCGAATGAAAGGGGAGAAGAAGTACGAAATTACGATGAGAAATGAAAAAGGAAAAGAACGTCTAATGGATGGATTAAGAATAAAGGATACAAAGATTCTGGCGAGAGATATTAATGTGAAGGAAGTGGTGGTGTCGTTCATGAATCTCCCAGTATATGTAGAAGACGGTGTGATACTGGGCAAGCTGAGTAGCTGGGGAGTGGCGGCTGTCTCGGAGATAAGGAGGAGAGTTTGGCCAGGAACAGAGGTGGTTGACGGGACACGTTTCTGCAAGGTCAAGTTCACAGAAAAAGTGACATCATTACCTTATTCTACAAGAATTGAGACGTTGGAGGGAGCAGAATATTTCAGAGTCATCCATGACAAACAGGTCAGAGTGTGTCGTATGTGTATTCAACCCGGGCACATAGTTAAAGACTGCCCGGAATTTAAGTGTTTTAAGTGTGGCAATCAAGGACACTATGCGAGGGAATGTGATGGAGAGAAGGAAAGGAATTTTTGTGGTGGATGCAGAAAGAGAGTGGCGGAGTGCAACTGTGGAGAGGTTAGGGCTGGAGAGGGGAGTCAAACACTATTCGAGGAAGCAGTTGTATTGTCGAAAGAAGGAGAAGAAGATGGAGGAGAGGACGTGGTGGAGGGTGGAGAGACGGAAGAAGGAAGAAGGAAGAAGGACCAGAAGATAAATGAAATTGGGAGCAGTATGGACTCAGAAGTAAGAAGAGGGAGTTTTCAGGAGGAGGGGGGGAGTGGAATGGGGGGAAGCACGGGGGACTCACAGGTTTTGGGGGAAGGCACAGCACTAACAAGTAGCTCGGGGGTGAAGAAATGGAGGGGGTTATGGAGTTGATGACAATACCAGAGACGGTGATGAGCACGGGGAGCACAACGACTATACAAGAAACGGAGATGAATACGGGGAGCACAACGGATGTGGATGTCAAGAGGGTGAGTTGGCTGGAAAACATGGACTTGGAAGAGATATCGGATACGGAGGATGGAGAAAAGATTGAAAGAACGAGGGAAGGATACAGGAAGAGGAAAGCGGCGGGAAGAGGGGGAGAGAAAGGGTGGAAGAGGAAAGAAACTGGATAACAGGTAGAGGAAAATGAAATTATATTTTATCATTTTATTATTTATTAGAATGGTAAATATAATGTCAATAAATGCAAATGGATTGAGGACAATGGGAAAATTTAATAGAATAATAAAAATGAAGAAGTCAGATATTTTATGTATTCAAGAGACGCACTGGGATAATGTATGTGTTTTAGAAGTTAAAAAAATATGGAGGGATTTTATTTATGTAAACAACGGCAGAGGGAATTCAAGTGGGGTTGCTATTTTATTGAGGAGGGATGTGGTGGATAATGTGAAACAGATATATAATGATAATAATGGGAGGATTTTAATTGTAGATTTTGAATATATGAGTATGGTTTTTAGAATTATAAATATTTATGCGCCTAATACTGAAATAGAGCGCAAAGATTTATTTTTAGAAATAGGGAAATGGTGTGAGGGAAACTGTATTGTAGTTGGGGATTTTAATGTTAAAATGGATAGACTGGATATGACAAGAGGAGCTATTTTTAGAAGTGATGTATCTAGGGGGGTTTTAAAGAAGATGATGTTAGAAAAAGGAATAATTGATATATGGAGAGAGGAAAATCCAGAAAAAAGAGAATTTTCTAGAAGGCAGGTGGTTTTAGGGGATTTGAAACAAACGAGGATAGATCTGGTTTTAGTAAAAGAAGGTTTAAGGAATTTTATGAAAGATATTAAGTATGTTTTTACAACTTTTAGTGATCATGCAGGTTTAACATTTTCAGTGGGATTAGATAAGGAAAGAACAGGGGGTGGAATATGGTGTATGAATGCAGGGTATTTGGGAGATGAGGAATATGGGAAACAACTTAAATCTTTGATAGCATGTGAAATGGAGGATAAGCAGAAAGAGAATGATAAGTGTTCATGGTGGGATAAGGTTAAGGAAAAAATAAAAGTTTTTAGTATAGGATATGCAAGGAAAAAGAGAGGTAGGATGAAAAGAGAAGAAAATGAGTTGAGGGCTAAATTGGATAAAGAAATGAGGAAGTGTGACAGTGAACCTAATTATAATATAGGAAAGTTTTTGGAATTAAAAGCACAATTGACTAAATATGAAATAGATAAGTGTAAGGGTGCAATTATAAGAAGTAAGGCAAAGTATGTTTTGGAGGGGGAGAAATGTACTTCATTTTTTCTTGGTTTAGAGAAGAATAAACAGAGGAGAACATATATTAGAGAGATCGAAAATATAAAGGGTGAAGTTGTCAATGATTATGTAGAGGTTTTAGAAACAGTGCAGAATTTTTATAAGGATTTATTTAAGAAAGGGGAGGTGGATGAGGGGTGTGTAAAGGAGATATTGGATAGTGTGGATGTGCAAATTAATGTAGAGGATAAACAAATGTGTGATGGGAAGATAACATTGACTGAAGTTAAAGATGCGATTAAGGGTTTACAAGTAAATAAGAGTCCTGGAGTAGATGGAATAATTGCAGAGTTTTATAAAATATATGCCAGTTTTTTAGCACCTATTTTATTGGAAGTTTATCAATATATGGAGGATAATGATAGTATTTCTGAATCTATGGTGACAGGACTGATAACGATTTTATATAAAAATAAGGGGAGTAAATTAAAATTGGAGAATTATAGGCCAATTAGTTTATTAAATTCGGATTATAAGATTTTAGCAAAGATACTGGCAAATAGAATGAAGCAAGTTTTAAATGATATTATAGCACCTACACAGAATTATAGTGTGCCTGGTAGAGATATTGCGGATACAATTAATACAATTAGAGATGTGATAAATAAAATGAATCATGATAAGATGGGGGGAATTGTTTTAAGCATAGATTTAAATAAAGCTTTTGATAGGGTGGAACATGATTTTATGTTTAGGGTAATGGATAAATATGGTTTTGGTAATAGAATAATAGGATGGATAAAATTATTATATAAGAAGGCAAAAAGTAGGGTGAAATGTAATGGGGTTTTAACCGATTCTTTTATTCTTGAGAGATCTGTGAGACAGGGGTGTCCTTTATCAGCTTTATTATTCGTTTTATCGGTAGAACCTTTAGCAGCATTTCTTAAAAGAGATAATCTTATAAATTGTGTAGAGACTCCGCAAGGAGGTTTTAGTTTGATACATCAATACGCAGATGATACCACTATAACAGTTAGAGATGAGGGTAGTGTAAAAAGGGTGATGGAGTGTTTTAAAGTATATGGACAAGCATCGGGTGCAAAGGTTAACATGGAGAAGTCAGTAGTAATGTATATTGGGAAGATTAATGAGGGGAATTTTCCTTTTAAAGTGGTTAAAGATTATTTTAAGGTATTAGGAGTGTTTTTAGGGGTGAAAGAAATGGAAGCTAGGGATTTGACATGGAGTGGTGTAATAAATAAAGTTAGAAAGGTGGTAAATATGTGGAGGGGGAGGTCTTTGAAATTAAAAGGGAAAGTAATTGTCATAAATTCATTGTTGATGTCAATATTTATTTATGTAATGAATGTTTTGGATATGCCAGAATGGGTTTTATCTGAAATGAATAAAATTGTAGTTGATTTTTTATGGGAAGGGAAGGGGGTGAGAATAGCTTTTAAAACTTTGATTGCAGGTTATGAGGAGGGGGGTTTGAAGTTGGTAGATTTAAGTGTAAGGAAAACAGCAATTAGAGTAAAAATGGTACGGAAATATTTATTTGGTGAATTGGATTATGGGTGGAAAAGGTTTTTTAAAGAGTATTTGCAGGAGGTTGGGAGGATGGGGGACAATGGTTTATTGATGAGTATGAAGAAGGAAATGTTAGGTAATATACCTTTGTTTTACAGAGAAGTGTTTGAGGCTTGGGGGCGGTTTTTACCAAATATTTATTATGAATGTACCAGTTTAGAAAATATTTTAAATCAGCCGATATTTTTAAATCCAAAGATAAAGTGCAATAATATGATGTTGTTTTGTAAATATTTTATGAGGGCTGGGATGAGGCAGATAGGTGACATAGCATATGAGGTAATTCCTGGGTTTCTTCCATTTCAGGCTATATATGACAATGTGGTTGAAGTAGATGAAGAAATAAGTAAAACTACTGTGGAGAATATGTACAAGAAAATATTAGGATGTATTCCCGGGGAGTGGGTGATTTTAATAAACAAAGAGGTGGTCAAAAGATCTAGGGCTTTACCAGTTTTATATTATGAAAGTAATGGGGAGAAACATGATTTATCAGGGCTAAAAGTTAAAATGGTTTATAGAAAATGTATTTTAAAAGAGATAAAAAGTCCTGCTGCGGAGAAAGTGTGGTCTAGGGTGTTTCCAAACATGGATGTAAAATCAATATGGAAGAATGTAAATGTAAAATATAATTTTATAGAATGTGAAGACAATGATTTTAAATTGAAACATAATAGGATTTTTACAAATGTGGTTTTGCATCAAATAAATAGGGATATTAAAAGAGAATGCGATATTTGTGGTACGGGGGTGGAAAATTTGATGCACTTTTTTATTGAATGTAGTAGGTTGAAAGACTTTCACGAGTTTTTAAAAGGGCTTTTAGTAAAACATTGGGGAGAAGAGATTTTTACTGGGGTGGAGTGGAGGAGGTTGTTTCTTTTTGGTGTAAATGGGAAAAGTAAAGTTTTAAATTTTAATTTGGTGAATTTTATACTAAGTCATGCTAGATATGCGATAAGATTAAGAAGAAATTTAGGTCATTATGAAGGGAAAATTGTGAGTGTGGAAGGTTTTTTTAGGAGCATATTAGAGAGAGATATAGAGATAATATATAGATACGGTGGAGGAAATTTTGAAAAATTGTTTGTGTGGGGGAGTACTTTTATTGAAATTCTGTCAAATGGGAAACTTGTATTTCATTATTAAGTGGATTTAGTGGATGATTGTGTTTTTTAATAGGTTTTATTTTATTTATTTTTTATTTTTTGATTTTGTAAAAGGATGAATTGTTCATCCTTTTTTATTATTGATTGAATGTTGTAAATATTATGTGTTTTTTCATAATAAAAGATAAAAAAAAAAAAAAAAAAAAAAATACGCCCGATCTCGTCCGATCTCGGAAGCTAAGCAGGGTCGGGCCTGGTTAGTACTTGGATGGGAGACCGCCTGGGAATACCAGGTGCTGTAAGCTTTTTGCTCCAGTAGAGGGTTCTCTTGTGTCATGCGTGGAGCAACTGCCTTTTATTTATCGCCCTAATAATATCATGTCTTTTATTGGACTAAATGCAGTTTGTTAGTGCTTCCCTGCCCTGCCCTGATCAAATCAAATAATGGACAGTGCGTTTCCCTCAAAATGTAGGAAGTACATTCAGCATTTGTTTTTAGGCTAGGAGACTGTCAATGTCTGTAGTCCGTTAGGGCCCTGTAAAATCCCTTCAATGTTTTGCCTGACCCCCCCCCCCCCCCCCCCCCCAAATTCCCCCTTTTCTCCATTTACTTTTCCCCGTTCGTCCCTGTTTCTGCAGGTTTTCGCTCTCAAAATAAACCTTTTTTATTAATAGAAAAACAACACGATTGGATGTCCATGACAATGTTTAAACCCTATCAGGAGACCACTTTTGTAGTTACCCTTAAACGCAAGTGTGCGCCAGGAAGAGACCTTAGTTTGGTTAAGCGGTGTTGCTGTAGCGCTCGTGTTGTAGCGCTCGTGTTATTGCGGAGTTTGCAAAACAAATGGCCACTGGATTGATGCAAATAATCATGATATAATTCTGCCAGGCTGGCATAGGCTACTTTGCAGTTAACTTTTAATTGAGAAGGTTTTGGGGGAAGCCTTTCCTTTTCTACCAGAAGAAGGTTATATCATTAGCCTCATAAGCTAACGGCTACACAAAGTGTAGACATGCGCGCGCTCCGCACGCATGCGCACAGAAACTGGGCAGTCCTGTGCCGTTTCTGAAAGTTGCGTGGAAATACGAATCACTGATGCATTTTGTTCATGTCTTATGATTCACTTGGGCAAATGAATGCATTTTCTAACAAGTTGAAGGGATTTAGTTGACTTCCTCCTTAGTTCAAAACATTTTTGAATAATGTTGAATTTCTGTTTGAATGTCTGGATTCCGTGCCGTATTTTATAGGGCCCTAGTCCATGAAGTTGTCATAAGTGTCAACATAGGATATGCCCCCCCCCCCCCCCCCCCCCAAGAGTGAAATATATGGCCTGGAAATGTAAGCAAGGTTTGAGCTTTTTCAGTGTGTTGAGTCACAACGTGGACATTCCTCTGTCTCCCGATGAGTGAGCGACACATTGCCTTTATATAGTGTACCAAGAGTTTGCCCTTCGCTTTCGGCCATACCTACCTGAATGCGCATTTCCTGATTGGAGAAGTGACGACAGGTGCGAGTGTCTGAGCTGTGAGTGAGTGTTTGCTGGAGAGTGTTTGCTCGAGAGCTATTTTTGTTAATTAATTGGTTTTTGCAATATAATTTATTATTTTCTTCAGTTGAATAGTTTTAAGTTTGGTTAGTCTTCCCCCTTGCAGTTTTTCTGCTTGGGGGAGAGTTTTTTGGATTCATTTTTTTACTATGACGGACAACATGGAAAAGACAAACGGAATGGACAAAGACAACGAAAAAGCGCAACGGAAGAAAAATGAAGATAAAGAAGAAATGAAATATGGCAAGGAATACACGGTGGCAATTGAGTTGGAAGGAGAAGACAAGGTGACGACAATGGAACTATTAAGAGCAATTAAGGAGGTGTGTGGAGAGGTGGTGGGATGCCGAATGAAAGGGGAGAAGAAGTACGAAATTACGATGAGAAATGAAAAAGGAAAAGAACGTCTAATGGATGGATTAAGAATAAAGGATACAAAGATTCTGGCGAGAGATATTAATGTGAAGGAAGTGGTGGTGTCGTTCATGAATCTCCCAGTATATGTAGAAGATGGTGTGATACTGGGCAAGCTGAGTAGCTGGGGAGTGGCGGCTGTCTCGGAGATAAGGAGGAGAGTTTGGCCAGGAACGGAGGTGGTTGACGGGACACGTTTCTGCAAGGTCAAGTTCACAGAAAAAGTGACATCATTACCTTATTCTACAAGAATTGAGACGTTGGAGGGAGCAGAATATTTCAGAGTCATTCATGACAAACAGGTCAGAGTGTGTCGTATGTGTATTCAACCCGGGCACATAGTAAAAGACTGCCCGGAATTTAAGTGTTTTAAGTGTGGCAATCAAGGACACTATGCGAGAGAATGTGATGGAGAGAAGGAAAGGAATTTTTGTGGTGGATGCAGAAAAAGATTGGCGGAGTGCAACTGTGGAGAGGTTAGGGCTGAAGAGGGGAGTCAAACAATATATGAGGAAGCAGTGGGATTGTCGCAAGAAGGAGAAGAAGGTGGAGGAGAGGACGTGGTGGAAGGTGGAGAGACGGAGGAAGGAAGAAAGAAGAAGGACCAGAAGATAAATGAAATTGGGAGCAGTATGGACACAGAAATAAGAAGAGGGAGTTTTCAGGAGGAGGGGGGGAGTGGACGGGGGGGAAGCACGGGGGACTCACAGGTTTTGGGGGAAAGCACAGCACTAACAAGTAGCTCGGGGGGTGAAGAAATGGAGGGGGTTATGGAGTTGATGACAATACCAGAGACGGCGATGAGCACGGGGAGCACAACAGATGTGGATGTCAAGAAGGGGAGTTGGCTGGAAAACATGGACTTGGAAGAGATATCGGATACGGATGATGGAGAAAAGATTGAAAGAACGAGGGAAGGATACAGGAAGAGGAAAGCGGGGGGAAGAGGGGGAGAGAAAGGGTGGAAGAGGAAAGAAACTGGATAACAGGTAGAGAATAATGAAATTATATTTTATTATTTTTTTATTTATTAGAATGGTTAATATAATGTCAATAAATGCAAATGGTTTGAGGACAATGGGAAAATTTAATAGAATAGTAAAAATGAAGAATTCAGATATTTTATGTATTCAAGAGACGCACTGGGATAACGTATGTGTTTTAGAAGTAAAAAAAATATGGAGGGATTTTATTTATGTAAACAATGGCAGAGGGAATTCAAGTGGGGTTGCTATTTTATTGAGGAAGGATGTGGTGGATAATGTGAAACAGATATATAATGATAATAATGGGAGGATTTTAATTGTAGATTTTGAATATATGAGTATGGTTTTTAGAATTATAAATATTTATGCGCCTAATACTGAAATAGAGCGCAAAGATTTATTTTTAGAAATAGGGAAATGGTGTGAGGGAAACTGTATTGTAGTTGGGGATTTTAATGTTAAAATGGATAGACTGGATATGACAAGAGGAGCTATTTTTAGAAGTGATGTATCTAGGGGGGTTTTAAAGAAGATGATGTTAGAAAAAGGAATAATTGATATATGGAGAGAGGAAAATCCAGAAAAAAGAGAATTTTCTAGAAGGCAGGTGGTTTTAGGGGATTTGAAACAAACGAGGATAGATCTGGTTTTAGTAAAAGAAGGTTTAAGGAATTTTATGAAAGATATTAAGTATGTTTTTACAACTTTTAGTGATCATGCAGGTTTAACATTTTCAGTGGGATTAGATAAGGAAAGAACAGGGGGTGGAATATGGTGTATGAATGCAGGGTATTTGGGAGATGAGGAATATGGGAAACAACTTAAATCTTTGATAGCATGTGAAATGGAGGATAAGCAGAAAGAGAATGATAAGTGTTCATGGTGGGATAAGGTTAAGGAAAAAATAAAAGTTTTTAGTATAGGATATGCAAGGAAAAAGAGAGGTAGGATGAAAAGAGAAGAAAATGAGTTGAGGGCTAAATTGGATAAAGAAATGAGGAAGTGTGACAGTGAACCTAATTATAATATAGGAAAGTTTTTGGAATTAAAAGCACAATTGACTAAATATGAAATAGATAAGTGTAAGGGTGCAATTATAAGAAGTAAGGCAAAGTATGTTTTGGAGGGGGAGAAATGTACTTCATTTTTTCTTGGTTTAGAGAAGAATAAACAGAGGAGAACATATATTAGAGAGATCGAAAATATAAAGGGTGAAGTTGTCAATGATTATGTAGAGGTTTTAGAAACAGTGCAGAATTTTTATAAGGATTTATTTAAGAAAGGGGAGGTGGATGAGGGGTGTGTAAAGGAGATATTGGATAGTGTGGATGTGCAAATTAATGTAGAGGATAAACAAATGTGTGATGGGAAGATAACATTGACTGAAGTTAAAGATGCGATTAAGGGTTTACAAGTAAATAAGAGTCCTGGAGTAGATGGAATAATTGCAGAGTTTTATAAAATATATGCCAGTTTTTTAGCACCTATTTTATTGGAAGTTTATCAATATATGGAGGATAATGATAGTATTTCTGAATCTATGGTGACAGGGCTGATAACGATTTTATATAAAAATAAGGGGAGTAAATTAAAATTAGAGAATTATAGGCCAATTAGTTTATTAAATTCGGATTATAAGATTTTAGCAAAGATACTGGCAAATAGAATGAAGCAAGTTTTAAATGATATTATAGCACCTACACAGAATTATAGTGTGCCTGGTAGAGATATTGCGGATACAATTAATACAATTAGAGATGTGATAAATAAAATGAATCATGATAAGATGGGGGGAATTGTTTTAAGCATAGATTTAAATAAAGCTTTTGATAGGGTGGAACATGATTTTATGTTTAGGGTAATGGATAAATATGGTTTTGGTAATAGAATAATAGGATGGATAAAATTATTATATAAGAAGGCAAAAAGTAGGGTGAAATGTAATGGGGTTTTAACCGATTATTTTATTCTTGAGAGATCTGTGAGACAGGGATGTCCTTTATCAGCTTTATTATTCGTTTTATCGGTAGAACCTTTAGCAGCATTTCTTAAAAGAGATAATCTTATAAATTGTGTAGAGACTCCGCAAGGAGGTTTTAGTTTGATACATCAATACGCAGATGATACCACTATAACAGTTAGAGATGAGGGTAGTGTAAAAAGGGTGATGGAGTGTTTTAAAGTATATGGACAAGCATCGGGTGCAAAGGTTAACATGGAGAAGTCAGTAGTAATGTATATTGGGAAGATTAATGAGGGGAATTTTCCTTTTAAAGTGGTTAAAGATTATTTTAAGGTATTAGGAGTGTTTTTAGGGGTGAAAGAAATGGAAGCTAGGGATTTGACATGGAGTGGTGTAATAAATAAAGTTAGAAAGGTGGTAAATATGTGGAGGGGGAGGTCTTTGAAATTAAAAGGGAAAGTAATTGTCATAAATTCATTGTTGATGTCAATATTTATTTATGTAATGAATGTTTTAGATATGCCAGAATGGGTTTTATCTGAAATGAATAAAATTGTAGTTGATTTTTTATGGGAAGGGAAGGGGGTGAGAATAGCTTTTAAAACTTTGATTGCAGGTTATGAGGAGGGGGGTTTGAAGTTGGTAGATTTAAGTGTAAGGAAAACAGCAATTAGAGTAAAAATGGTACGGAAATATTTATTTGGTGAATTGGATTATGGGTGGAAAAGGTTTTTTAAAGAGTATTTGCAGGAGGTTGGGAGGATGGGGGACAATGGTTTATTGATGAGTATGAAGAAGGAAATGTTAGGTAATATACCTTTGTTTTACAGAGAAGTGTTTGAGGCTTGGGGGCGGTTTTTACCAAATATTTATTATGAATGTACCAGTTTAGAAAATATTTTAAATCAGCCGATATTTTTAAATCCAAAGATAAAGTGCAATAATATGATGTTGTTTTGTAAATATTTTATGAGGGCTGGGATGAGGCAGATAGGTGACATAGCATATGAGGTAATTCCTGGGTTTCTTCCATTTCAGGCTATATATGACAATGTGGTTGAAGTAGATGAAGAAATAAGTAAAACTACTGTGGAGAATATGTACAAGAAAATATTAGGATGTATTCCCGGGGAGTGGGTGATTTTAATAAACAAAGAGGTGGTCAAAAGATCTAGGGCTTTACCAGTTTTATATTATGAAAGTAATGGGGAGAAACATGATTTATCAGGTCTAAAAGTTAAAATGGTTTATAGAAAATGTATTTTAAAAGAGATAAAAAGTCCTGCTGCGGAGAAAGTGTGGTCTAGGGTGTTTCCAAACATGGATGTAAAATCAATATGGAAGAATGTAAATGTAAAATATAATTTTATAGAATGTGAAGACAATGATTTTAAATTGAAACATAATAGGATTTTTACAAATGTGGTTTTGCATCAAATAAATAGGGATATTAAAAGAGAATGTGATATTTGTGGTACGGGGGTGGAAAATTTGATGCACTTTTTTATTGAATGTAGTAGGTTGAAAGATTTTCATGAGTTTTTAAAAGGACTTTTAGTAAAACATTGGGGAGAAGAGATTTTTACTGGGGTGGAGTGGAGGAGGTTGTTTCTTTTTGGTTTAAATGGGAAAAGTAAAGTTTTAAATATTAATTTGGTGAATTTTGTAATAAGTCATGCTAGATATGCGATAAGATTAAGAAGGAATTTAGGTCATTATGAAGGGAAAATTGTGAGTGTGGAAGGTTTTTTTAGGAGCATATTAGAGAGAGATATAGAGATAATATATAGATACGGTGGAGGAAATTTTGAAAAATTGTTTGTGTGGGGGAGTACTTTTATTGAAATTCTGTCAAATGGGAAACTTGTATTTCATTATTAAGTGGATGATTGTGTTTTTTAATAGGTTTTATTTTATTTATTTTTTATTTTTTGATTTTGTGAAAGGATGAATTGTTCATCCTTTTTTATTATTGATTGAATGTTGTAAATATTATGTGTTTTTTCATAATAAAAGATAAAAAAAAAAAATACGCCCGATCTCGTCCGATCTCGGAAGCTAAGCAGGGTCGGGCCTGGTTAGTACTTGGATGGGAGACCGCCTGGGAATACCAGGTGCTGTAAGCTTTTTGCTCCAGTAGAGGGTTCTCTTGTGTCATGCGTGGAGCAACTGCCTTTTATTTATCGCCCTAATAATATCATGTCTTTTATTGGACTAAATGCAGTTTGTTAGTGCTTCCCTGCCCTGCCCTGATCAAATCAAATAATGGACAGTGCGTTTCCCTCAAAATGTAGGAAGTACATTCAGCATTTGTTTTTAGGCTAGGAGACTGTCAATGTCTGTAGTCCGTTAGGGCCCTGTAAAATCCCTTCAATGTTTTGCCTGATCCCCCCCCCCCCCCCCCCCCCAAATTCCCCCTTTTCTCCATTTACTTTTCCCCGTTCGTCCCTGTTTCTGCAGGTTTTCGCTCTCAAAATAAACCTTTTTTATTAATAGAAAAACAACACGATTGGATGTCCATGACAATGTTTAAACCCTATCAGGAGACCACTTTTGTAGTTACCCTTAAACGCAAGTGTGCGCCAGGAAGAGACCTTAGTTTGGTTAAGCGGTGTTGCTGTAGCGCTCGTGTTGTAGCGCTCGTGTTATTGCGGAGTTTGCAAAACAAATGGCCACTGGATTGATGCAAATAATCATGATATAATTCTGCCAGGCTGGCATAGGCTACTTTGCAGTTAACTTTTAATTGAGAAGGTTTTGGGGGAAGCCTTTCCTTTTCTACCAGAAGAAGGTTATATCATTAGCCTCATAAGCTAACGGCTACACAAAGTGTAGACATGCGCGCGCTCCGCACGCATGCGCACAGAAACTGGGCAGTCCTGTGCCGTTTCTGAAAGTTGCGTGGAAATACGAATCACTGATGCATTTTGTTCATGTCTTATGATTCACTTGGGCAAATGAATGCATTTTCTAACAAGTTGAAGGGATTTAGTTGACTTCCTCCTTAGTTCAAAACATTTTTGAATAATGTTGAATTTCTGTTTGAATGTCTGGATTCCGTGCCGTATTTTATAGGGCCCTAGTCCATGAAGTTGTCATAAGTGTCAACATAGGATATGCCCCCCCCCCCCCCCCAAGAGTGAAATATATGGCCTGGAAATGTAAGCAAGGTTTGAGCTTTTTCAGTGTGTTGAGTCACAACGTGGACATTCCTCTGTCTCCCGATGAGTGAGCGACACATTGCCTTTATATAGTGTACCAAGAGTTTGCCCTTCGCTTACGGCCATACCAGCCTGAATACGCCCGATCTCGTCCGATCTCGGAAGCTAAGCAGGGTCGGGCCTGGTTAGTACTTGGATGGGAGACCGCCTGGGAATACCAGGTGCTGTAAGCTTTTTGCTCCAGTAGAGGGTTCTCTTGTGTCATGCGTGGAGCAACTGCCTTTTATTTATCAGCCCTAATAATATCATGTCTTTTATTGGACTAAATGCAGTTTGTTAGTGCTTCCCTGCCCTGCCCTGATCAAATCAAATAATGGACAGTGCGTTTCCCTCAAAATGTAGGAAGTACATTCAGCATTTGTTTTTAGGCTAGGAGACTGTCAATGTCTGTAGTCCGTTAGGGCCCTGTAAAATCCCTTCAATGTTTTGCCTGATCCCCCCCCCCCCCCCCCCCCCCAAATTCCCCCTTTTCTCCATTTACTTTTCCCCGTTCGTCCCTGTTTCTGCAGGTTTTCGCTCTCAAAATAAACCTTTTTTATTAATAGAAAAACAACACGATTGGATGTCCATGACAATGTTTAAACCCTATCAGGAGACCACTTTTGTAGTTACCCTTAAACGCAAGTGTGCGCCAGGAAGAGACCTTAGTTTGGTTAAGCGGTGTTGCTGTAGCGCTCGTGTTGTAGCGCTCGTGTTATTGCGGAGTTTGCAAAACAAATGGCCACTGGATTGATGCAAATAATCATGATATAATTCTGCCAGGCTGGCATAGGCTACTTTGCAGTTAACTTTTAATTGAGAAGGTTTTGGGGGAAGCCTTTCCTTTTCTACCAGAAGAAGGTTATATCATTAGCCTCATAAGCTAACGGCTACACAAAGTGTAGACATGCGCGCGCTCCGCACGCATGCGCACAGAAACTGGGCAGTCCTGTGCCGTTTCTGAAAGTTGCGTGGAAATACGAATCACTGATGCATTTTGTTCATGTCTTATGATTCACTTGGGCAAATGAATGCATTTTCTAACAAGTTGAAGGGATTTAGTTGACTTCCTCCTTAGTTCAAAACATTTTTGAATAATGTTGAATTTCTGTTTGAATGTCTGGATTCCGTGCCGTATTTTATAGGGCCCTAGTCCATGAAGTTGTCATAAGTGTCAACATAGGATATGCCCCCCCCCCCCCCCCAAGAGTGAAATATATGGCCTGGAAATGTAAGCAAGGTTTGAGCTTTTTCAGTGTGTTGAGTCACAACGTGGACATTCCTCTGTCTCCCGATGAGTGAGCGACACATTGCCTTTATATAGTGTACCAAGAGTTTGCCCTTCGCTTACGGCCATACCAGCCTGAATACGCCCGATCTCGTCCGATCTCGGAAGCTAAGCAGGGTCGGGCCTGGTTAGTACTTGGATGGGAGACCGCCTGGGAATACCAGGTGCTGTAAGCTTTTTGCTCCAGTAGAGGGTTCTCTTGTGTCATGCGTGGAGCAACTGCCTTTTATTTATCGCCCTAATAATATCATGTCTTTTATTGGACTAAATGCAGTTTGTTAGTGCTTCCCTGCCCTGCCCTGATCAAATCAAATAATGGACCGTGCGTTTCCCTCAAAATGTAGGCAGTACATTCAGCATTTGTTTTTAGGCTAGGAGACTGTCAATGTCTGTAGTCCGTTAGGGCCCTGTAAAATCCCTTCAATGTTTTGCCTGATCCCCCCCCCCCCCCCCCCCCCCCCAAATTCCCCCTTTTCTCCATTTACTTTTCCCCGTTCGTCCCTGTTTCTGCAGGTTTTCGCTCTCAAAATAAACCTTTTTTATTAATAGAAAAACAACACGATTGGATGTCCATGACAATGTTTAAACCCTATCAGGAGACCACTTTTGTAGTTACCCTTAAACGCAAGTGTGCGCCAGGAAGAGACCTTAGTTTGGTTAAGCGGTGTTGCTGTAGCGCTCGTGTTGTAGCGCTCGTGTTATTGCGGAGTTTGCAAAACAAATGGCCACTGGATTGATGCAAATAATCATGATATAATTCTGCCAGGCTGGCATAGGCTACTTTGCAGTTAACTTTTAATTGAGAAGGTTTTGGGGGAAGCCTTTCCTTTTCTACCAGAAGAAGGTTATATCATTAGCCTCATAAGCTAACGGCTACACAAAGTGTAGACATGCGCGCGCTCCGCACGCATGCGCACAGAAACTGGGCAGTCCTGTGCCGTTTCTGAAAGTTGCGTGGAAATACGAATCACTGATGCATTTTGTTCATGTCTTATGATTCACTTGGGCAAATGAATGCATTTTCTAACAAGTTGAAGGGATTTAGTTGACTTCCTCCTTAGTTCAAAACATTTTTGAATAATGTTGAATTTCTGTTTGAATGTCTGGATTCCGTGCCGTATTTTATAGGGCCCTAGTCCATGAAGTTGTCATAAGTGTCAACATAGGATATGCCCCCCCCCCCCCCCCCCCCCCAAGAGTGAAATATATGGCCTGGAAATGTAAGCAAGGTTTGAGCTTTTTCAGTGTGTTGAGTCACAACGTGGACATTCCTCTGTCTCCCGATGAGTGAGCGACACATTGCCTTTATATAGTGTACCAAGAGTTTGCCCTTCGCTTACGGCCATACCAGCCTGAATACGCCCGATCTCGTCCGATCTCGGAAGCTAAGCAGGGTCGGGCCTGGTTAGTACTTGGATGGGAGACCGCCTGGGAATACCAGGTGCTGTAAGCTTTTTGCTCCAGTAGAGGGTTCTCTTGTGTCATGCGTGGAGCAACTGCCTTTTATTTATCAGCCCTAATAATATCATGTCTTTTATTGGACTAAATGCAGTTTGTTAGTGCTTCCCTGCCCTGCCCTGATCAAATCAAATAATGGACAGTGCGTTTCCCTCAAAATGTAGGAAGTACATTCAGCATTTGTTTTTAGGCTAGGAGACTGTCAATGTCTGTAGTCCGTTAGGGCCCTGTAAAATCCCTTCAATGTTTTGCCTGATCCCCCCCCCCCCCCCCCCCCCAAATTCCCCCTTTTCTCCATTTACTTTTCCCCGTTCGTCCCTGTTTCTGCAGGTTTTCGCTCTCAAAATAAACCTTTTTTATTAATAGAAAAACAACACGATTGGATGTCCATGACAATGTTTAAACCCTATCAGGAGACCACTTTTGTAGTTACCCTTAAACGCAAGTGTGCGCCAGGAAGAGACCTTAGTTTGGTTAAGCGGTGTTGCTGTAGCGCTCGTGTTGTAGCGCTCGTGTTATTGCGGAGTTTGCAAAACAAATGGCCACTGGATTGATGCAAATAATCATGATATAATTCTTCCAGGCTGGCATAGGCTACTTTGCAGTTAACTTTTAATTGAGAAGGTTTTGGGGGAAGCCTTTCCTTTTCTACCAGAAGAAGGTTATATCATTAGCCTCATAAGCTAACGGCTACACAAAGTGTAGACATGCGCGCGCTCCGCACGCATGCGCACAGAAACTGGGCAGTCCTGTGCCGTTTCTGAAAGTTGCGTGGAAATACGAATCACTGATGCATTTTGTTCATGTCTTATGATTCACTTGGGCAAATGAATGCATTTTCTAACAAGTTGAAGGGATTTAGTTGACTTCCTCCTTAGTTCAATTTTTTTTGAATAATGTTGAATTCCTGTTTGAATGTCTGGATTCCGTGCCGTATTTTATAGGGCCCTAGTCCATGAAGTTGTCATAAGTGTCAACATAGGATATGCCCCCCCCCCCCCCCCCAAGAGTGAAATATATGGCCTGGAAATGTAAGCAAGGTTTGAGCTTTTTCAGTGTGTTGAGTCACAACGTGGACATTCCTCTGTCTCCCGATGAGTGAGCGACACATTGCCTTTATATAGTGTACCAAGAGTTTGCCCTTCGCTTACGGCCATACCAGCCTGAATAGCGCCATTCCTGATTGGAGAAGTGACGACAGGTGCGAGTGTCTGAGCTGTGAGTGAGTGTTTGCTGGAGAGTGTTTGCTCGAGAGCTATTTTTGTTAATTAATTGGTTTTTGCAATATAATTTATTATTTTCTTCAGTTGAATAGTTTAAAGTTTGGTTAGTCTTCCCCCTTGCAGGTTTTCTGCTTGGGGGAGAGCCTTTTTTTGGATCCATTTTTTGATATATTATGACGGACAACATGGAAACGACAAACGGAATGGACAAAGGACAACGAAAATGCGCAACGGAAGAAAAAGGAAGATAAAGAAGGGATGAAATATGGAAAAGAATACTACGGTGGCAATTGAGTTGGAAGGAGAAGACAAAGTGACGACAATGGAACTACTAAGAGCAATTAAGGAGGTGTGTGGAGAGGTGGTGGGATGCCGAATGAAAGGAGAAAAGAAGTATGAAAGTTACAATGAGGAATGAAAAAGGAAAAGAACGGCTAATGGATGGATAGCGAATAAAGGACACCAAGATACTGGCGAGAGATATTAATGTGAAGGAAGTGGTGGTGTCCTTTATGAATCTCCCAGTTTACGTAGAAGATGGTGTAATACTGGGCAAGCTGAGTAGCTGGGGAGTGGCGGCCGTCTCGGAGATAAGAAGGAGAGTTTGGCCAGGAACGGAGGTGGTTGATGGGACACGATTCTGCAAAGTCAAGTTTACAGAAAAAGTGACATCATTACCTTATTCTACAAGAATTGAGACGTTGGAAGGAGCGGAATATTTCAGAGTCATTCATGACAAACAGGTCAGAGTGTGTCGGTTGTGCATTCAACCCGGGCACATAGTGAAAGACTGCCCGGAATTTAAGTGTTTTAAGTGTGGCAATCAAGGACACTATGCGAGAGAATGTGATGGAGAGAAGGAAAGGAATTTTTGTGGTGGATGTAGAAAGAGATTGGCGGAGTGCAACTGTGGAGAGGATCGAGCTGAAGAGGGGAGTCAAACAATACTAGAGGAAGCAGTAGTATTGTCGCAAGAAGGAGAAGAAGATGGTGGAGAAGACGTGGTGGAAGGTGGAGAGACGGAGGAAGGAAGAAGGAAGAAGGACCAGAAGATAAATGAAATTGGGAGCAGTATGGACTCGGAAATAAGAAGAGGGAGGTTTCAGGAGGAGGGGGGGAGTGGACTGGGGGGAAGCACGGGGGACTCACAGGTTTTGGGGGAAAGCACAGCACTATCAAGTACCTCGGGGGGTGAAGAAATGGAGAGGGTTTTGGGTTTGAGGACAATAACGGAGGCGGAGATGAGCACGGGGAGCACAAAGGCGACTGTACATGAGATGGAGACAAGCACGGGGAGCACAGCGATGACGGTGGCAGAAACAGAGATGAATATGGGGAGCACAACGGATGTGGATGTCAAGAGGGTGAGTTGGCTGGAAAACATGGACTTGGAAGAGATATCGGATACGGAGGATGGAGAAAAGATTGAAAGAACGAGGGAAGGATACAGGAAGAGGAAAGCGGCGGGAAGAGGGGGAGAGAAAGGGTGGAAGAGGAAAGAAACTGGATAACAGGTAGAGGAAAATGAAATTATATTTTATCATTTTATTATTTATTAGAATGGTAAATATAATGTCAATAAATGCAAATGGATTGAGGACAATGGGAAAATTTAATAGAATAGTAAAAATGAAGAAGTCAGATATTTTATGTATTCAAGAGACGCACTGGGATAATGTATGTGTTTTAGAAGTAAAAAAAAATATGGAGGGATTTTATTTATGTAAACAACGGCAGAGGGAATTCAAGTGGGGTTGCTATTTTATTGAGGAGGGATGTGGTGGATAATGTGAAACAGATATATAATGATAATAATGGGAGGATTTTAATTGTAGATTTTGAATATATGAGTATGGTTTTTAGAATTATAAATATTTATGCGCCTAATACTGAAATAGAGCGCAAAGATTTATTTTTAGAAATAGGGAAATGGTGTGAGGGAAACTGTATTGTAGTTGGGGATTTTAATGTTAAAATGGATAGACTGGATATGACAAGAGGAGCTATTTTTAGAAGTGATGTATCTAGGGGGGTTTTAAAGAAGATGATGTTAGAAAAAGGAATAATTGATATATGGAGAGAGGAAAATCCAGAAAAAAGAGAATTTTCTAGAAGGCAGGTGGTTTTAGGGGATTTGAAACAAACGAGGATAGATCTGGTTTTAGTAAAAGAAGGTTTAAGGAATTTTATGAAAGATATTAAGTATGTTTTTACAACTTTTAGTGATCATGCAGGTTTAACATTTTCAGTGGGATTAGATAAGGAAAGAACAGGGGGTGGAATATGGTGTATGAATGCAGGGTATTTGGGAGATGAGGAATATGGGAAACAACTTAAATCTTTGATAGCATGTGAAATGGAGGATAAGCAGAAAGAGAATGATAAGTGTTCATGGTGGGATAAGGTTAAGGAAAAAATTAAAGTTTTTAGTATAGGATATGCAAGGAAAAAGAGAGGTAGGATGAAAAGAGAAGAAAATGAGTTGAGGGCTAAATTGGATAAAGAAATGAGGAAGTGTGACAGTGATCCTATTTATAATATTGAAAGGTTTTTAGATTTAAAGGCACAATTGAGCAAATGTGAAATAGATAAATGTAAGGGGGCATCTATTAGAAGTAGGGCAAAGTATGTTTTAGAAGGGGAGAAATGTACGTCTTTTTTTCTTGGTTTAGAGAAAACTAAACAGACGAAATCATATATTAGTGAGATAGAAAATGTAAAGGGTGAAGTGGTAAATGATTATGTTGAGATATTAGAAACTGTACAGAATTTTTATAAGGATTTATTTAAGAAAGGGGAGGTGGATGAAGAGTGTGTAAAGGAGATTTTAGGTAGTGTGGATGTGCAAATTGGTGTTGAGGAAAAGCAAATATGTGATAGGAAGATAACAGTGGATGAAGTGAAAGATGCAATTAAGGGATTACAAATAAATAAAAGTCCTGGAGTAGATGGACTAATTGCAGAGTTTTACAAAATGTATGAAAGTTTTTTAGCACCGATTTTAATGGAAGTGTATCAATATATGGAAGATAATAATACTGTTTCAGACTCCATGGTGACAGGACTGATATCGGTTTTATATAAAAATAAGGGGAGCAAAATGAAATTAGAAAATTATAGGCCAATTAGTTTATTAAATTCAGATTATAAGATTTTAGCTAAGATATTGGCGAATAGGATGAAGATGGTTTTAAATGATATTATAGCACCTACACAAAATTATAGTGTGCCTGGAAGAGACATAGCTGATACCATCATTACACTTAGAGATGTGATAAATAAAATGAATAGCGATAAGAGAGGGGGAATTGTTTTAAGTATAGATTTTAATAAAGCTTTTGACAGGGTGGAACATGATTTTATGTTTAGGGTACTGGAAAAATATGGGTTTGGAAATAGAATAATAGGATGGATAAAATTATTATATAGAAAGGCAAAAAGTAGGGTAAAATGTAATGGGGTTTTAACAGATTCTTTTATTCTTGAGAGATCAGTGAGACAGGGGTGCCCTTTATCAGCATTACTGTATGTTTTATCGGTAGAACCCTTAGCGGCATACCTTAAAAAGAGATCATTTTATAAATTGTGTAGAGACTCCGCAAGGAGGTTTTAGTTTAATTCATCAATATGCAGACGATACCACAATAACAGTTAGAGATGAGGAAAGTGTTAAAAGGGTGATGGAGTGTTTTAAAGTATATGAGAAAGCCTCAGGAGCAAAAGTGAATATGGAGAAGTCAGTAATAATGTATGTTGGGAAGATTAATGAGGGAGATTTTTCCTTTTAAAAATGGTAAATGATTATTTTAAGGTGTTAGGTGTGTTTTTAGGGGTGAAGGAACAGGAAGCTAGGGATGTGACATGGAGTGGGGTTATAAACAAAGTTAGGAAGGTGGTAAATATGTGGAGGGGGAGGTCTTTGAAATTAAAAGGGAAAGTAATTGTCATAAATTCATTGTTGATGTCAATTTTATTTATGTAATGAATGTTTTGGATATGCCAGAATGGGTTTTATCTGAAATGAATAAAATTGTAGTTGATTTTTTATGGGAAGGGAAGGGGGTGAAAATAGCTTTTAAAACTTTGATTGCAGGTTATGAGGAGGGGGGCTTGAAGTTGGTGGATTTAAATGTGAGGAAAACAGCAATTAGAGTCAAAATGGTACGTAAATATTTATATGGGGAATTAGATTATGGATGGAAAAGATTTTTTAAGGAGTATTTGCAGGAGGTTGGGAGGATGGGGGACAATGGTTTATTGATGTGTATGAAAAAGGAAATGTTAGGTAATATACCTTTGTTTTATAGAGAAGTGTTTGAGGCTTGGGGGGAGTTTTTACCAAATATTTATTATGAGTGTACCATTTTAGACAATATTTTAAATCAGCCAATTTTTTAAATCCCAAGATACAGTATAATAATAAGATGTTGTTTTGTAAATATTTTATGAGGGCTGGGATGAGACAGATTGGGGACATCTTATATGAGGTAATTCCGGGGTTCCTTCCAAGTCAGGCAATATTTGATAATGTGGTTGAAGAAAATGATGAAATAAGTAGAACTACTGTGGAGAACATGTATAAGAGAATATTAGGATGTCTTCCTGGGGAGTGGGGTGTTTTAATAAATAAAGAGGTGGCAACAAGAGCTAGGGGTTTACCGGTTTTATATTATGAAGGTAATGGGAAGAAGCATGATTTGTCAGGTTTGAAAGTTAAAAAAGTTTATGAAAAATGTATTTTAAGAGAGATAAAAACTCCTGCTTCGGAAAAAGTGTGGTCTAGGGTGTTTGCAAATATAGATGTAAAATCAATATGGAAGAATGTAAATGTAAAATATAATTCTATAGAATGTGAAGACAATGATTTTAAAATGAAACATAATAGAATTTTTACGAACGTGGTTTTACATCAAATAAATAGAGATATTAAAAGAGAATGTGATATTTGTGGTACGGGGGTGGAAAATTTTATGCACTTTTTTGTTGAATGTAGTAGATTAGATGAGTTTCATAAGTTTTTAAAGGGGATTTTAGTAAAACATTGGGGAGAAGAGATTTTTACTGGGGTGGAGTGGAGGAGGTTGTTTCTTTTTGGTGTAAATGGGAAAAGTAAAGTTTTAAATTTTAATTTGGTGAATTTTATACTAAGTCATGCTAGATATGCGATAAGATTAAGAAGAAATTTAGGTCATTATGAAGGGAAAATTGTGAGTGTGGAAGGTTTTTTTAGGAGCATATTAGAGAGAGATATAGAGATAATATATAGATACGGTGGAGGAAATTTTGAAAAATTGTTTGTGTGGGGGAGTACTTTTATTGAAATTCTGTCAAATGGGAAACTTGTATTTCATTATTAAGTGGATTTAGTGGATGATTGTGTTTTTTAATAGGTTTTATTTTATTTATTTTTTATTTTTTGATTTTGTAAAAGGATGAATTGTTCATCCTTTTTTATTATTGATTGAATGTTGTAAATATTATGTGTTTTTTCATAATAAAAGATAAAAAAAAAAAATACGCCCGATCTCGTCCGATCTCGGAAGCTAAGCAGGGTCGGGCCTGGTTAGTACTTGGATGGGAGACCGCCTGGGAATACCAGGTGCTGTAAGCTTTTTGCTCCAGTAGAGGGTTCTCTTGTGTCATGCGTGGAGCAACTGCCTTTTATTTATCGCCCTAATAATATCATGTCTTTTATTGGACTAAATGCAGTTTGTTAGTGCTTCCCTGCCCTGCCCTGATCAAATCAAATAATGGACCGTGCGTTTCCCTCAAAATGTAGGCAGTACATTCAGCATTTGTTTTTAGGCTAGGAGACTGTCAATGTCTGTAGTCCGTTAGGGCCCTGTAAAATCCCTTCAATGTTTTGCCTGATCCCCCCCCCCCCCCCCCCCCCAAATTCCCCCTTTTCTCCATTTACTTTTCCCCGTTCGTCCCTGTTTCTGCAGGTTTTCGCTCTCAAAATAAACCTTTTTTATTAATAGAAAAACAACACGATTGGATGTCCATGACAATGTTTAAACCCTATCAGGAGACCACTTTTGTAGTTACCCTTAAACGCAAGTGTGCGCCAGGAAGAGACCTTAGTTTGGTTAAGCGGTGTTGCTGTAGCGCTCGTGTTGTAGCGCTCGTGTTATTGCGGAGTTTGCAAAACAAATGGCCACTGGATTGATGCAAATAATCATGATATAATTCTGCCAGGCTGGCATAGGCTACTTTGCAGTTAACTTTTAATTGAGAAGGTTTTGGGGGAAGCCTTTCCTTTTCTACCAGAAGAAGGTTATATCATTAGCCTCATAAGCTAACGGCTACACAAAGTGTAGACATGCGCGCGCTCCGCACGCATGCGCACAGAAACTGGGCAGTCCTGTGCCGTTTCTGAAAGTTGCGTAGGAAATACGAATCACTGATGCATTTTGTTCATGTCTTATGATTCACTTGGGCAAATGAATGCATTTTCTAACAAGTTGAAGGGATTTAGTTGACTTCCTCCTTAGTTCAAAACATTTTTGAATAATGTTGAATTTCTGTTTGAATGTCTGGATTCCGTGCCGTATTTTATAGGGCCCTAGTCCATGAAGTTGTCATAAGTGTCAACATAGGATATGCCCCCCCCCCCCCCCCCCCCCCAAGAGTGAAATATATGGCCTGGAAATGTAAGCAAGGTTTGAGCTTTTTCAGTGTGTTGAGTCACAACGTGGACATTCCTCTGTCTCCCGATGATTGAGCGACACATTGCCTTTATATAGTGTACCAAGAGTTTGCCCTTCGCTTACGGCCATACCAGCCTGAATACGCCCATCCTGATTGGAGAAGTGACGACAGGTGCGAGTGTCTGAGCTGTGAGTGAGTGTTTGCTGGAGAGTGTTTGCTCGAGAGCTATTTTTGTTAATTAATTGGTTTTTGCAATATAATTTATTATTTTCTTCAGTTGAATAGTTTAAAGTTTGGTTAGTCTTCCCCCTTGCAGGTTTTCTGCTTGGGGGAGAGCCTTTTTTGGACCCATTTTTTGATATATTATGACGGACAACATGGCAACGACAAACGGAATGGAAAAGGACAACGAAAATGCGCAACGGAAGAAAAATGAAGATAAAGAAAGAATGAAATATGGAAAAGAATACACGGTGGCAATTGAGTTGGAAGGAGAAGACAAAGTGACGACAATGGAACTACTAAGAGCAATTAAGGAGGTGTGTGGAGAGGTGGTGGGATGCCGAATGAAAGGAGAAAAGAAGTATGAAGTTACGATGAGGAATGAAAAAGGAAAAGAACGGCTAATGGATGGAATACGAATAAAGGACACCAAGATACTGGCGAGAGATATTAATGTGAAGGAAGTGGTGGTGTCGTTCATGAATCTGCCTGTATACATGGAAGACAGTGCTATATTGGGCAAGCTATGTAGCTGGGGTGTATCAGCAGTCTCTGAAATCAGGAGGAGAGTTTGGCCAGGCACCGATATAGCAGATGGCACGAGATACTGCAAAGTCAAATTCACTGATACTGTGAAATCACTGCCGTACTCTACAAAGTTTGATACGCTTGAAGGTGGAGAGTACTTTAGAGTCATGCATGATAAGCAGGTCAGAGTTTGTAGGCTTTGTATTCAGCCTGGGCATATTGTGAAGGACTGCCCTGAATTTAAATGTTATAAGTGCGGGAAGCAAGGGCATTATGCAAG
Source organism: Salvelinus namaycush (assembly GCF_016432855.1). Taxonomy (NCBI): domain Eukaryota; kingdom Metazoa; phylum Chordata; class Actinopteri; order Salmoniformes; family Salmonidae; genus Salvelinus; species Salvelinus namaycush. The sequence continues at coordinate 9,385 of NW_024057732.1, read as the reverse complement.
AGAATGTGTAGGTGGAAAGGAAAGGGCATTTTGCGAAGGATGTCGCATGAGAGCTGACGAGTGCAAATGTGGAGAGGTTGTGAATGAGGAGGGGAGCCAGGATCTTTTTGTGGAGGCTGATGTATCACCCCGAGTAGAAGAAGACGATGGAGGAGAAGACGTGGTGGAGGGAGGAGAGACGGAGAAAAGAAGAGGGGAAAAGATGGAACAGAAGACGGAGGAAATAGGAGGCAGTATGGATTCAGAGATAAGAAGAGGGAGTTTTCAGGAGGAGGACGGGAGTGGGATGGGTGGAGGCACTGGGGACTCACAGTTTTTGGGGGGGGCCTCGGGCTATGTGGGTGCTTCGGAAGGAGGTGAAGTGGAGGGGAGTGGGATGCTGACAACTATACAGGAGACGCAAATGGATACAAGCAGCACAACAGGCACAGGAAAGAAGAATTCGAGTTGGTTGGAAGAGATGGATTTAGAGGCAATTTCAGATTCAGAAGACATGGAAAAGATTGATAGAGCAAGGGTAAGCTACAGGAAGAGGAAAGTGGCGTTGGAGGTGAAAAAGGACGAAAAAGGAAGAAAACATGACAAAAGGTAGAGGAAAATGAGAAAATATATTTTCTTATTATTATTTATTGGAATGGTTAATTGTATGTCAATCAATGCGAATGGTTTAAGAACAATGGAAAAATTTCAAAGAATAGTTAAAATGAAGAATTCGGATATTTTATGCCTGCAAGAAACACATTGGGACAATGTATGTATTTTAGAAGTAAAAAAAATATGGAGAGATTTTATTTTTGTTAACAATGGCAGGGGGAATTCAAGTGGGGTTGCTATTTTATTGAGGAAGGATGTGGTGGATAATGTGAAACAGATATATAATGATAATAATGGGAGGATTTTAATTGTAGATTTTGAATATATGAGTAGGGTTTTTAGAATTATAAATATTTATGCGCCTAATACTGAAATAGAGCGCAAAGATTTATTTTTAGAAATAGGAAAATGGTGTGAGGGAAACTGTATTGTAGTTGGGGATTTTAATGTTAAAATGGATAGACTGGATATGACAAGAGGAGCTATTTTTAGAAGTGATGTATCTAGGGGGGTTTTAAAGAAGATGATGATAGAAAAAGGAATGATTGATATATGGAGGGATGAGAATCCGTACAAGAGAGAATTTTCTAGAAGGCAGGTGGTTTTAGGGGAGTTGAAACAGACACGGATAGATCTGGTTTTAGTAAATGAAGGGTTAAGGAATTTTATGAAGGATATTAAGTATATTTTTACAACTTTTAGTGATCATGCTGGGTTAACATTTTCGGTGGGGTTAGATAGGGAGGGGAAAGGGGGGGGAGTGTGGTGTATGAATGCAAGGTATCTAGGTGATGAGGAATATGGAATACAACTTAAATCTTTGATAGAACATGAAATGGAGGATAAGCAAAAAGGGAATGATAAGTGCCAGTGGTGGGAAAATGTTAAGAAAAAAATAAAAGATTTTAGTATTAGATATGCAAGGAAGAAAAGGAGTAGGATGACAAGAGAAGAAAATTATTTAAGAGCAAAATTGAATGAAGAAATGAGGAAATGTGATATTGATCCTATTTATAATATTGAAAGGTTTTTAGATTTAAAGGCACAATTGAGCAAATGTGAAATAGATAAATGTAAGGGGGCATCTATTAGAAGTAGGGCAAAGTATGTTTTAGAAGGGGAGAAATGTACGTCTTTTTTTCTTGGTTTAGAGAAAACTAAACAGACGAAATCATATATTAGTGAGATAGAAAATGTAAAGGGTGAAGTGGTAAATGATTATGTTGAGATATTAGAAACTGTACAGAATTTTTATAAGGATTTATTTAAGAAAGGGGAGGTGGATGAAGAGTGTGTAAAGGAGATTTTAGGTAGTGTGGATGTGCAAATTGGTGTTGAGGAAAAGCAAATATGTGATAGGAAGATAACAGTGGATGAAGTGAAAGATGCAATTAAGGGATTACAAATAAATAAAAGTCCTGGAGTAGATGGACTAATTGCAGAGTTTTACAAAATGTATGAAAGTTTTTTAGCACCGATTTTAATGGAAGTGTATCAATATATGGAAGATAATAATACTGTTTCAGACTCCATGGTGACAGGACTGATATCGGTTTTATATAAAAATAAGGGGAGCAAAATGAAATTAGAAAATTATAGGCCAATTAGTTTATTAAATTCAGATTATAAGATTTTAGCTAAGATATTGGCGAATAGGATGAAGATGGTTTTAAATGATATTATAGCACCTACACAAAATTATAGTGTGCCTGGAAGAGACATAGCTGATACCATCATTACACTTAGAGATGTGATAAATAAAATGAATAGCGATAAGAGAGGGGGAATTGTTTTAAGTATAGATTTTAATAAAGCTTTTGACAGGGTGGAACATGAGTTTATGTTTAGGGTACTGGAAAAATATGGGTTTGGAAATAGAATAATAGGATGGATAAAATTATTATATAGAAAGGCAAAAAGTAGGGTAAAATGTAATGGGGTTTTAACAGATTCTTTTATTCTTGAGAGATCAGTGAGACAGGGGTGCCCTTTATCAGCATTACTGTATGTTTTATCGGTAGAACCCTTAGCGGCATACCTTAAAAAAGATCATTTTATAAATTGTGTAGAGACTCCGCAAGGAGGTTTTAGTTTAATTCATCAATATGCAGACGATACCACAATAACAGTTAGAGATGAGGAAAGTGTTAAAAGGGTGATGGAGTGTTTTAAAGTATATGAGAAAGCCTCAGGAGCAAAAGTGAATATGGAGAAGTCAGTAATAATGTATGTTGGGAAGATTAATGAGGAGATTTTTCCTTTTAAAATGGTAAATGATTATTTTAAGGTGTTAGGTGTGTTTTTAGGGGTGAAGGAACAGGAAGCTAGGGATATGACATGGAGTGGGGTTATAAACAAAGTTAGGAAGGTGGTAAATATGTGGAGGGGGAGGTCTTTGAAATTAAAAGGGAAAGTAGTTGTCATAAATTCATTGTTGATGTCAATTTTTATTTATGTAATGAATGTTTTGGATATGCCAGAATGGGTTTTATCTGAAATGAATAAAATTGTAGTTGATTTTTTATGGGAAGGGAAGGGGGTGAAAATAGCTTTTAAAACTTTGATTGCAGGTTATGAGGAGGGGGGCTTGAAGTTGGTGGATTTAAATGTGAGGAAAACAGCAATTAGAGTCAAAATGGTACGTAAATATTTATATGGGGAATTAGATTATGGATGGAAAAGATTTTTTAAGGAGTATTTGCAGGAGGTTGGGAGGATGGGGGACAATGGTTTATTGATGTGTATGAAAAAGGAAATGTTAGGTAATATACCTTTGTTTTATAGAGAAGTGTTTGAGGCTTGGGGGGAGTTTTTACCAAATATTTATTATGAGTGTACCATTTTAGACAATATTTTAAATCAGCCAATTTTTTTAAATCCCAAGATACAGTATAATAATAAGATGTTGTTTTGTAAATATTTTATGAGGGCTGGGATGAGACAGATTGGGGACATCTTATATGAGGTAATTCCGGGGTTCCTTCCAAGTCAGGCAATATTTGATAATGTGGTTGAAGAAAATGATGAAATAAGTAGAACTACTGTGGAGAACATGTATAAGAGAATATTAGGATGTCTTCCTGGGGAGTGGGGTGTTTTAATAAATAAAGAGGTGGCAACAAGAGCTAGGGGTTTACCGGTTTTATATTATGAAGGTAATGGGAAGAAGCATGATTTGTCAGGTTTGAAAGTTAAAAAAGTTTATGAAAAATGTATTTTAAGAGAGATAAAAACTCCTGCTTCGGAAAAAGTGTGGTCTAGGGTGTTTGCAAATATAGATGTAAAATCAATATGGAAGAATGTAAATGTAAAATATAATTCTATAGAATGTGAAGACAATGATTTTAAAATGAAACATAATAGAATTTTTACGAACGTGGTTTTACATCAAATAAATAGAGATATTAAAAGAGAATGTGATATTTGTGGTACGGGGGTGGAAAATTTTATGCACTTATTTGTTGAATGTAGTAGATTAGATGAGTTTCATAAGTTTTTAAAGGGGATTTTAGTACAACAGTGGGGAGAAGAGATTGTTGCTGGGGTTGAGTGGAGGAGGTTGTTTCTTTTTGGTTTAACTGGGAAAAGCAAAGTTATTAATTTTAATTTGATGAATTTTGTTCTTAGTCATGCCAGATACGCTGTAAGACTAAGAAGGAATTTGGGACATTATGAAGGGAAAATTGTGAGTGTAGAGGTTTTATTTAGAAGTATGTTAGAGAAAGATATAGAAGTAATATATAAATATGGTGGATGTAATTTTGAAAAATTGTTTGTGTGGGGGAGCAATTTTATTGAAATTGAGTCGAATGGAAAACTTGTTTTTAATTATTAATTGGTTTTGGTGGATGATTGTGTTTCTAATAGGTTTTATTTTCTTTTCTTTTTTTGATTTTGTAGAAGGATGAATTGTTCAGCCTTTTGATTGTTGATTGAGTGTTGTGGGTGTTATGTGTTTCTTCATAATAGAAGAAAAAAAAAAAAATACGCCCGATCTCGTCCGATCTCGGAAGCTAAGCAGGGTCGGGCCTGGTTAGTACTTGGATGGGAGACCGCCTGGGAATACCAGGTGCTGTAAGCTTTTTGCTCCAGTAGAGGGTTCTCTTGTGTCATGCGTGGAGCAACTGCCTTTTATTTATCGCCCTAATAATATCATGTCTTTTATTGGACTAAATGCAGTTTGTTAGTGCTTCCCTGCCCTGCCCTGATCAAATCAAATAATGGACAGTGCGTTTCCCTCAAAATGTAGGAAGTACATTCAGCATTTGTTTTTAGGCTAGGAGACTGTCAATGTCTGTAGTCCGTTAGGGCCCTGTAAAATCCCTTCAATGTTTTGCCTGATCCCCCCCCCCCCCCCCCCCAAATTCCCCCTTTTCTCCATTTACTTTTCCCCGTTCGTCCCTGTTTCTGCAGGTTTTCGCTCTCAAAATAAACCTTTTTTATTAATATAAAAACAACACGATTGGATGTCCATGACAATGTTTAAACCCTATCAGGAGACCACTTTTGTAGTTACCCTTAAACGCAAGTGTGCGCCAGGAAGAGACCTTAGTTTGGTTAAGCGGTGTTGCTGTAGCGCTCGTGTTGTAGCGCTCGTGTTATTGCGGAGTTTGCAAAACAAATGGCCACTGGATTGATGCAAATAATCATGATATAATTCTGCCAGGCTGGCATAGGCTACTTTGCAGTTAACTTTTAATTGAGAAGGTTTTGGGGGAAGCCTTTCCTTTTCTACCAGAAGAAGGTTATATCATTAGCCTCATAAGCTAACGGCTACACAAAGTGTAGACATGCGCGCGCTCCGCACGCATGCGCACAGAAACTGGGCAGTCCTGTGCCGTTTCTGAAAGTTGCGTGGAAATACGAATCACTGATGCATTTTGTTCATGTCTTATGATTCACTTGGGCAAATGAATGCATTTTCTAACAAGTTGAAGGGATTTAGTTGACTTCCTCCTTAGTTCAAAACATTTTTGAATAATGTTGAATTCCTGTTTGAATGTCTGGATTCCGTGCCGTATTTTATAGGGCCCTAGTCCATGAAGTTGTCATAAGTGTCAACATAGGATATGCCCCCCCCCCCCCAAGAGTGAAATATATGGCCTGGAAATGTAAGCAAGGTTTGAGCTTTTTCAGTGTGTTGAGTCACAACGTGGACATTCCTCTGTCTCCCGATGAGTGAGCGACACATTGCCTTTATATAGTGTACCAAGAGTTTGCCCTTCGCTTACGGCCATACCAGCCTGAATACGCCTTTCCTGATTGGAGAAGTGACGACAGGTGCGAGTGTCTGAGCTGTGAGTGAGTGTTTGCTGGAGAGTGTTTGCTCGAGAGCTATTTTTGTTAATTAATTGGTTTTTGCAATATAATTTATTATTTTCTTCAGTTGAATAGTTTTAAGTTTGGTTAGTCTTCCCCCTTGCAGTTTTTCTGCTTGGGGGAGAGTTTTTTGGATTCATTTTTTTACTATGACGGACAACATGGAAAAGACAAACGGAATGGACAAAGACAACGAAAAAGCGCAACGGAAGAAAAATGAAGATAAAGAAGAAATGAAATATGGCAAGGAATACACGGTGGCAATTGAGTTGGAAGGAGAAGACAAGGTGACGACAATGGAACTATTAAGAGCAATTAAGGAGGTGTGTGGAGAGGTGGTGGGATGCCGAATGAAAGGGGAGAAGAAGTACGAAATTACGATGAGAAATGAAAAAGGAAAAGAACGTCTAATGGATGGATTAAGAATAAAGGATACAAAGATTCTGGCGAGAGATATTAATGTGAAGGAAGTGGTGGTGTCGTTCATGAATCTCCCAGTATATGTAGAAGATGGTGTGATACTGGGCAAGCTGAGTAGCTGGGGAGTGGCGGCTGTCTCGGAGATAAGGAGGAGAGTTTGGCCAGGAACGGAGGTGGTTGACGGGACACGTTTCTGCAAGGTCAAGTTCACAGAAAAAGTGACATCATTACCTTATTCTACAAGAATTGAGACGTTGGAGGGAGCAGAATATTTCAGAGTCATTCATGACAAACAGGTCAGAGTGTGTCGTATGTGTATTCAACCCGGGCACATAGTAAAAGACTGCCCGGAATTTAAGTGTTTTAAGTGTGGCAATCAAGGACACTATGCGAGAGAATGTGATGGAGAGAAGGAAAGGAATTTTTGTGGTGGATGCAGAAAAAGATTGGCGGAGTGCAACTGTGGAGAGGTTAGGGCTGAAGAGGGGAGTAAAACAATATATGAGGAAGCAGTGGGATTGTCGCAAGAAGGAGAAGAAGGTGGAGGAGAGGACGTGGTGGAAGGTGGAGAGACGGAGGAAGGAAGAAAGAAGAAGGACCAGAAGATAAATGAAATTGGGAGCAGTATGGACACAGAAATAAGAAGAGGGAGTTTTCAGGAGGAGGGGGGGAGTGGACGGGGGGGAAGCACGGGGGACTCACAGGTTTTGGGGGAAAGCACAGCACTAACAAGTAGCTCGGGGGGTGAAGAAATGGAGGGGGTTATGGAGTTGATGACAATACCAGAGACGGCGATGAGCACGGGGAGCACAACAGATGTGGATGTCAAGAAGGGGAGTTGGCTGGAAAACATGGACTTGGAAGAGATATCGGATACGGATGATGGAGAAAAGATTGAAAGAACGAGGGAAGGATACAGGAAGAGGAAAGCGGGGGGAAGAGGGGGAGAGAAAGGGTGGAAGAGGAAAGAAACTGGATAACAGGTAGAGAATAATGAAATTATATTTTATTATTTTTTTATTTATTAGAATGGTTAATATAATGTCAATAAATGCAAATGGTTTGAGGACAATGGGAAAATTTAATAGAATAGTAAAAATGAAGAATTCAGATATTTTATGTATTCAAGAGACGCACTGGGATAACGTATGTGTTTTAGAAGTAAAAAAAATATGGAGGGATTTTATTTATGTAAACAATGGCAGAGGGAATTCAAGTGGGGTTGCTATTTTATTGAGGAAGGATGTGGTGGATAATGTGAAACAGATATATAATGATAATAATGGGAGGATTTTAATTGTAGATTTTGAATATATGAGTATGGTTTTTAGAATTATAAATATTTATGCGCCTAATACTGAAATAGAGCGCAAAGATTTATTTTTAGAAATAGGGAAATGGTGTGAGGGAAACTGTATTGTAGTTGGGGATTTTAATGTTAAAATGGATAGACTGGATATGACAAGAGGAGCTATTTTTAGAAGTGATGTATCTAGGGGGGTTTTAAAGAAGATGATGTTAGAAAAAGGAATAATTGATATATGGAGAGAGGAAAATCCAGAAAAAAGAGAATTTTCTAGAAGGCAGGTGGTTTTAGGGGATTTGAAACAAACGAGGATAGATCTGGTTTTAGTAAAAGAAGGTTTAAGGAATTTTATGAAAGATATTAAGTATGTTTTTACAACTTTTAGTGATCATGCAGGTTTAACATTTTCAGTGGGATTAGATAAGGAAAGAACAGGGGGTGGAATATGGTGTATGAATGCAGGGTATTTGGGAGATGAGGAATATGGGAAACAACTTAAATCTTTGATAGCATGTGAAATGGAGGATAAGCAGAAAGAGAATGATAAGTGTTCATGGTGGGATAAGGTTAAGGAAAAAATAAAAGTTTTTAGTATAGGATATGCAAGGAAAAAGAGAGGTAGGATGAAAAGAGAAGAAAATGAGTTGAGGGCTAAATTGGATAAAGAAATGAGGAAGTGTGACAGTGAACCTAATTATAATATAGGAAAGTTTTTGGAATTAAAAGCACAATTGACTAAATATGAAATAGATAAGTGTAAGGGTGCAATTATAAGAAGTAAGGCAAAGTATGTTTTGGAGGGGGAGAAATGTACTTCATTTTTTCTTGGTTTAGAGAAGAATAAACAGAGGAGAACATATATTAGAGAGATCGAAAATATAAAGGGTGAAGTTGTCAATGATTATGTAGAGGTTTTAGAAACAGTGCAGAATTTTATAAGGATTTATTTAAGAAAGGGGAGGTGGATGAGGGGTGTGTAAAGGAGATATTGGATAGTGTGGATGTGCAAATTAATGTAGAGGATAAACAAATGTGTGATGGGAAGATAACATTGACTGAAGTTAAAGATGCGATTAAGGGTTTACAAGTAAATAAGAGTCCTGGAGTAGATGGAATAATTGCAGAGTTTTATAAAATATATGCCAGTTTTTAAGCACCTATTTTATTGGAAGTTTATCAATATATGGAGGATAATGATAGTATTTCTGAATCTATGGTGACAGGGCTGATAACGATTTTATATAAAATAAGGGGAGTAAATTAAAATTAGAGAATTATAGGCCAATTAGTTTATTAAATTCGGATTATAAGATTTTAGCAAAGATACTGGCAAATAGAATGAAGCAAGTTTTAAATGATATTATAGCACCTACACAGAATTATAGTGTGCCTGGTAGAGATATTGCGGATACAATTAATACAATTAGAGATGTGATAAATAAAATGAATCATGATAAGATGGGGGAATTGTTTTAAGCATAGATTTAAATAAAGCTTTTGATAGGGTGGAACATGATTTTATGTTTAGGGTAATGGATAAATATGGTTTTGGTAATAGAATAATAGGATGGATAAAATTATTATATAAGAAGGCAAAAAGTAGGGTGAAATGTAATGGGGTTTTAACCGATTCTTTTATTCTTGAGAGATCTGTGAGACAGGGGTGTCCTTTATCAGCTTTATTATTCGTTTTATCGGTAGAACCTTTAGCAGCATTTCTTAAAAGAGATAATCTTATAAATTGTG
>NW_024057731.1:369033-420292 GCF_016432855.1 Salvelinus namaycush | reverse complement strand
TTCAGCAGCTGCACCATTGAGAGCTCGTGACTGGTTGCATCACCGCTGGTATTGCAAGCTGCGTGGCATCCGACACGCAAGGCGTACAGAGGGAGTGTGCGTACGACCAGGTACTTCCTGGGGGAAGGAACTCCCATCCATCCAGAACTTAGATACCAGGCGGTGTAGAGGAAAGCCCCCTAAAATATGCGTCAAAGACTCCAGCCACCACACAGTCATAGACCTTTTGTCTCTGCTTACCACGGCCACAGCGGCTAAGCCGTCTTGGTATCGACCAAAGTTGAGACTAACAGACCTCCTGACAGCTTCTACCCTCAAGCCATAAGACTGCTACATAGTTAGTCCGGGTTGCTATTTGGTTAACTATTTAACTGTCTGCATTGACCCTTTTGCACTATCTTTTTGACTCAGTAAACAGTAGCTGCAGTGTATGTTGATATCATTTCAATTAGACATGTATCCTCAATACCGTACCCTCACTCATAGGTGTGTATATACAGTGTATACTGCCTACGCATCAACTGTACTACTCTAACTGCTGTTACCAGTCCCATACACTCAACTCAGTACTGGTACTCTGTTTATCAGATAGCTTTATACCTAGTACCCTACAACATCAACACCAGTATGTACTCGTGTATACAGTCATGTTATTCTAGTACCCTACACATCATACTCAATACTGGCTACCGCTGTGTATAGCCATTGTTTTCTTACTAGTACCCCTACACCACCTCAGTACTGGTACCCTGGGTATACAGCCATGTTTATAACCTAAACCCCTCACACCTCAACTCAGTTTGGTACCCGTGTATGACACCATGTTATATGCCTAGATACCCTAACATTCAACTCAGTACTGTGTACTCTGTGGTATACATGGCCATTATTAACCTCAGTGTACCACACTACACATCACTCAGTACTGGGTACCCCTCTGTGTATACAGCCAATGTTATTTACTACATACCCTACACATCAACTCAGTACTGGTACTCTGTGTAATACAGCCACTGTTATTACCTAGTACCCCTACACATAACAACTCAGTATACTGCTAACTACTGTGTATACAGCTCATGTATATACTAGTACCCCTCACATCAACGTCAGTATGCGATACTCTGTGTATACAGGCCATGTTGTTCTAGTACCCTACACATCAACTCAGTGACTGGTCTCTAGTGTGTATCGCCATGTATCTTACCTACTTAACCCTACACCAATCAACTCATAACTGGTACTTCTGTGTATACAGCCTGTTGTATTAACATATAACCCCTTACACATCAATCAGTACTGGTACTCCTGTGTATACAGCCATGTTATACCTAGTACCCTACAACATCACTCCACATTACAGGTACTCGTGTATACAGCCCGTTATGTACTAGTACCATCTAAACCATCAAACTCAGTACATGGTACTCTGTGGTTAAGACGCATGTTTTTACCTAGTACCCCTACCATCAACTCGTACTGTCTGTCTGTGCTATACAGCCATGATTTATACCTGTACCCTACACAGCAACTCAGTACTGGTACTTGTGTTACACAGCATGTTATTTACCTAGTACCCTACACATTAAACACAATAGGTAACTGGTACTCTGGTATACAGCCACCGTTTAGTACCTATACCCCTAACATCATCCTCAGTACTGGTACTCTGTGTATGACACAGTTATTACCTATGACCTTACATCATCAGTACTGGTACTCTGTGTAACAGCTACTGGTTCATTACCTAGTCCCTACAGCACATCAAACTCATACTGTTACTCTGTGTTTATACATGCCATGGTTATATATATAACCCTCAACATCAACCTCAGTACTGTACTCTGTGATTACAGTCCATGTTATTACCTAGTACGCCCTACACATCACTCGTCACTGGTAATCTGCTGTGTCGATACAGCACATGTTATTATCCTAGTACCCCTAACATCAAATACTAGTACTGGTACTCTTTTATACAGCCATGTATTCCTAGTACCTACCATCACTCATACTGTTGACTCTGTGTAACAGCCATTTATTACCTAGTACCATTACACATCAACTCAGGAACTGTACTCTGTGTATCCAGCCTTGTTTTACGCTAGTACGCCACCTACACATCAACTCAGTACTGGTACTCTGTGTAAACGCCAATTATTCCCTAGTCCCTACCCATCAACTCAGTACTGGTACTCTGTGTATACAGGCCCTGAGTTTATTACCTAGTACCCCTACACAGCAACTCAGTACTGTACTCTGTGTATACAGCCATTGTATTCCTAGTACCCCCGACACATCAACTCAGTCTGGTACTCTGTGTGTTACAGCCATGTTACTTACTATTACGCGCCTACACATCACTCAGTACGGTACTCTGTGTATACAGCCCATGGTATTCCAGTACACCTACACCTCAACTCAGTACTGGTACTCTGTCTTTGAGGATCTGAGGCCAAATCTTTTAAGTCTCCTGAGGAGAAGAAGCGTTGTCGTGCCCTCGTCACAGTTGTGTTGGTGTGTGTGGACCATGATAGATCCTTAGTGATGTGGACACCGAGGAACTTGAAGCTCTCGACCTGCTCCACTACAGCCCACTCGATGTGAATAGGGGCGTGCTCGGGTCTCAGTTCCCTGTAGTCCACGATCAGCTCCTTCGTCTTGCTGATGTTGAAAGAGAGGTTATTGTCCTGGCACCACACCGCCAGGTCTCTGACCTCCTCCCTATAGGAGGACTCATCGTCATCAGTGATCAGGCCTAGCACTGTCGCGTCGTCTGCAAACTTAATGATGGTGTTGGGAGTCATGGGTGAACGCGGAGTACAGGCGGGGACTAAGCATGCACCCCCGAGGGGCCCCCGTGCTCAGGGTCAGCGTGGCGGATGTTTTGTTACCTACCCTTACCACCTGGGGGCGGCCCATCAGGAAGTCCAGGATCCAGTTGCAGAGGGAGGTGTTCTGTCCCAGAGTCCTTAGCTTAGTGATGAGCTTGGAGGCCACTATGGTATTGAACACTGAGCTGTAGTCAATGAATAGCCTTCTCACATAGGTGTTCCTCTTGTCCAGGCGGGAAAGGGCGGTGTGGAGTGTCCAGGCGGGAGAGGGCGGTGTGGAGTGTCCAGGCGGGAAAGGGCGGTGTGGAGTGTCCAGGCGGGAAAGGGCGGTGTGGAGTGTCCAGGCGGGAAAGGGCGGTGTGGAGTGTCCAGGTGGGAGAGGGCGGTGTGGAGTGTACAGGCGGGAGAGGGCGGTGTGGAGTGTACAGGCGGGAGAGGGCGGTGTGGAGTGTCCAGGCGGGAAAGGGCGGTGTGGAGTGTCCAGGCGGGAAAGGGCGGTGTGGAGTGTCCAGGCGGGAAAGGGCGGTGTGGAGTGTCCAGGTGGGAAAGGGCGGTGTGGAGTGTCCAGGTGGGAAAGGGCGGTGTGGAGTGTCCAGGCGGGAAAGGGCGGTGTGGAGTGTCCAGGCGGGAAAGGGCGGTGTGGAGTGTCCAGGTGGGAGAGGGCGGTGTGGAGTGTCCAGGCGGGAGAGGGCGGTGTGGAGTGTCCAGGCGGGAAAGGGCGGTGTGGAGTGTCCAGGCGGGAAAGGGCGGTGTGGAGTGTCCAGGCGGGAAAGGGCGGTGTGGAGTGTCCAGGCGGGAGAGGGCGGTGTGGAGTGTCCAGGCGGGAAAGGGCGGTGTGGAGTGTCCAGGCGGGAGAGGGCGGTGTGGAGTGTCCAGGCGGGAAAGGGCGGTGTGGAGTGTCCAGGCGGGAAAGGGCGGTGTGGAGTGTCCAGGCGGGAAAGGGCGGTGTGGAGTGTCCAGGCGGGAGAGGGCGGTGTGGAGTGTCCAGGCGGGAAAGGGCGGTGTGGAGTGTCCAGGCTGGAAAGGGCGGTGTGGAGTGTACAGGCGGGAAAGGGCGGTGTGGAGTGTCCAGGCGGGAAAGGGCGGTGTGGAGTGTCCAGGCGGGAAAGGGCGGTGTGGAGTGTCCAGGCGGGAAAGGGCGGTGTGGAGTGTCCAGGCGGGAAAGGGCGGTGTGGAGTGTCCAGGCGGGAGAGGGCGGTGTGGAGTGTCCAGGCGGGAGAGGGCGGTGTGGAGTGTCCAGGCGGGAAAGGGCGGTGTGGAGTGTCCAGGCGGGAGAGGGCGGTGTGGAGTGTCCAGGCGGGAGAGGGCGGTGTGGAGTGTCCAGGCGGGAAAGGGCGGTGTGGAGTGTACAGGCGGGAGAGGGCGGTGTGGAGTGTCCAGGCGGGAGAGGGCGGTGTGGAGTGTCCAGGCGGGAAAGGGCGGTGTGGAGTGTCCAGGCGGGAAAGGGCGGTGTGGAGTGTCCAGGCGGGAGAGGGCGGTGTGGAGTGTCCAGGCGGGAGAGGGCGGTGTGGAGTGTCCAGGCGGGAGAGGGCGGTGTGGAGTGTCCAGGCGGGAGAGGGCGGTGTGGAGTGTCCAGGCGGGAGAGGGCGGTGTGGAGTGTCATCGCGTTAAGGCCCGGTTACCCAAAAGCATCTTAAGGCGAATGTCATCTTTAGATTCCTTCGTAGGAGCAACATCTCTGAGCGGTTTCCCAAAACCATCGTTATTAACGTTGCACTTGACAAAGCCAGTAATCCAAACGCCTGCCTCAGACCTCATTGAACAGTTAAGTGTTTGTCAGATTACTTTAGCAAATGTATACAAAATATTTAAAAAATATGATATTTACATAAGTTTTCAGACACTTTACTTTGTTGAAGCACCTTTGGCAGCAATTACAGCCTTGAGTCTTCTTGTGTATGACGCGACAAGCTTGGCACACCTGTATTTTGGGAGTTTCTCCCATTCTTCCCTGTAGATCCTCTCAAGCTCTGTCAGGTTGGATGGGTTGAACCAAAAACAACACACGACCTTCTGACCCTTTGAAGAGCGCTTCGTTTTACGTGACGTTGTCAGCTGCCCTAGATAGTATACTACTGTAGTAACCCGTGGATAGAAACCCATACTTTAAGAAAGGCTTCCCTAGATAGTATACTACTGTAGATAGAAACTCATAGAAAGGCTGCACTAGATAGTATACTACTGTAGTACTACTGTTTATAGAAACCCATAGAAAGGCTGCCCTAGATAGTATACTACTGTAGTACTACTGTTTATAGAAACCCATAGAAAGGCTGCACTAGATAGTATACTACTGTAGTACTACTGTTGATAGAAACCCATAGAAAGGCTGCACTAGATAGTATACTACTGTAGTACTACTGTTTATAGAAACCCATAGAAAGGCTGCACTAGATAGTATACTACTGTAATACTACTGTTGATAGAAACCCATAGAAAGGCTGCTCTAGATAGTATACTACTGTAGTAACCTGTTGATAGAAACCCATAGACAGGCTGCTCTAGATAGTATACTACTATAGTACTACTGTTGATAGAAACCCATAGAAAGGCTGCTCTAGATAGTATACTACTGTAGTAACCTGTTGATAGAAACCCATAGAAAGGCTTCCCTAGATAGTATACTACTATAGTACTACTGTTGATAGAAACCCATAGAAAGGCTGCCCTAGATAGTATACTACTGTAGTACTACTGTTGATAGAAACCCATAGAAAGGCTGCCCTAGATAGTATACTACTGTAGTACTACTGTTGATAGAAACCCATAGAAAGGCTGCCCTAGATAGTATGCTACTATAGTACTACTGTTGATAGAAACCCATAGAAAGGCTGCCCTAGATAGTATACTACTGTAGTACTACTGTTGATAGAAACCCATAGAAAGGCTGCCCTAGATAGTATACTACTATAGTACTACTGTTGATAGAAACCCATAGAAAGGCTGCTCTAGATAGTATACTACTGTAGTAACCTGTTGATAGAAACCCATAGAAAGGCTTCCCTAGATAGTATACTACTATAGTACTACTGTTGATAGAAACCCATAGAAAGGCTGCCCTAGATAGTATACTACTGTAGTACTACTGTTGATAGAAACCCATAGAAAGGCTGCCCTAGATAGTATACTACTATAGTACTACTGTTGATAGAAACCCATAGAAAGGCTGCCCTAGATAGTATACTACTGTAGTACTACTGTTGATAGAAACCCATAGAAAGGCTGCCCTAGATAGTATACTACTATAGTACTACTGTTGATAGAAACCCATAGAAAGGCTGCTCTAGATAGTATACTACTGTAGTAACCTGTTGATAGAAACCCATAGAAAGGCTTCCCTAGATAGTATACTACTATAGTACTACTGTTGATAGAAACCCATAGAAAGGCTGCCCTAGATAGTATACTACTGTAGTACTACTGTTGATAGAAACCCATAGAAAGGCTGCCCTAGATAGTATACTACTGCAGTACTACTGTTGATAGAAACCCATAGAAAGGCTGCTCTAGATAGTATACTACTGTAGTAACCTGTTGATAGAAACCCATAAAAAGGCTTCCCTAGATAGTATACTACTATAGTACTACTGTTGATAGAAACCCATAGAAAGGCTGCCCTAGATAGTATACTACTGTAGTACTACTGTTGATAGAAACCCATAGAAAGGCTGCCCTAGATAGTATACTACTGCAGTACTACTGTTGATAGAAACCCATAGAAAGGCTGCCCTAGATAGTATACTACTGTAGTACTACTGTTGATAGAAACCCATAGAAAGGCTGCCCTAGACAGTATACTACTGTAGTACTACTGTTGATAGAAACCCATAGAAAGGCTGCCCTAGATAGTATACTACTGTAGTACTACTGTTGATAGAAACCCATAGAAAGGCTGCTCTAGATAGTATACTACTGTAGTAACCTGTTGATAGAAACCCATAGAAAGGCTGCCCTAGATAGTATACTACTGTAGTACTACTGTTGATAGAAACCCATAGAAAGGCTGCTCTAGATAGTATACTACTGTAGTAACCTGTTGATAGAAACCCATAGAAAGTCTTCCCTAGATAGTATACTACTGTTGTACTACTGTTGATAGAAACCCATAGAAAGTCTTCCCTAGATAGTATACTACTATAGTACTACTGTTGATAGAAACCCATAGAAAGTCTTCCCTAGATAGTATACTACTGTAGTACTACTCTTGATAGAAACACATAGAAAGGCTGCTCTAGATAGTATACTACTGTAGTACTACTGTTGATAGAAACCCATAGAAAGGCTGCCCTAGATAGTATACTACTGTAGTACTACTGTTGATAGAAACCCATAGAAAGGCTGCCCTAGATAGTATACTACTATAGTACTACTGTTGATAGAAACCCATAGAAAGGATGCCCTAGATAGTATACTACTGTAGTACTACTGTTGATAGAAACCCATAGACAGGCTGCCCTAGATAGTATACTACTGTAGTACTACTGTTGATAGAAACCCATAGAAAGGCTGCCCTAGATAGTATACTACTGTAGTACTACTGTTGATAGAAACCCATAGAAAGGCTGCCCTAGACAGTATACTACTGTAGTACTACTGTTGATAGAAACCCATAGAAAGGCTGCCCTAGATAGTATACTACTGTAGTACTACTGTTGATAGAAACCCATAGAAAGGCTACCCTAGATAGTATACTACTATAGTTCTACTGTTGATAGAAACCCATAGAAAGGCTGCCCTAGATAGTATACTACTATAGTACTACTGTTGATAGAAACCCATAGAAAGTCTTCCCTAGATAGTATACTACTATAGTTCTACTGTTGATAGAAACCCATAGAAAGTCTTCCCTAGATAGTATACTACTATAGTTCTACTGTTGATAGAAACCCATAGAAAGTCTTCCCTAGATAGTATACTACTATAGTTCTACTGTTGATAGAAACCCATAGAAAGTCTTCTCTAGATAGTATGCTACTATAGTTCTACTGTTGATAGAAACCCATAGAAAGTCTTCCCTAGATAGTATACTACTACTGTTGCTTTCATGACAGCTGGGATCTCGGGAACAAAACGCATTTAAATCATGATGTCAGCGATCTTCAGGTTGGAAAGTCGGAGCTTTAGAAAGATGCCCCGAGTTACCGACATTCGAATTTCGAGTTGGATGACCAGTTCCCAGTTCTCTTTAAATGTACTGAAGTCGGGAAGTCTTGAGATTTCTGAGTGGCCAGTTGCGGCATACCTACCAGCCCGATCCAGGAAGTGGAAGGCCTGTGTGTGGCGCATCATGCTACTCAGGCCATGGATCCAGCCAATCCGCACGCTCGGATCCTCCCATAGTCCAGCCACCTGCCAGCGCGCGCTGTCGTAGGCCACGCCCAGGATGGATCGATCCTGAGATGGGATGAAGAGATAATGAATGTCTAGGAGGTGAAGATAGTCCAACGCCCAATCACAAACGGACCCCTAAACCCTATGCACTTGTGGAGAGCAGAGAGGATTTGATTGGTGTAAGCAATATGGTGAAACTTCCACCTGTAGAGATAGAGCTATTACCATATAGACTACACCTGACTCTATCCTATTACCATATAGACTACACCTGACTCTATCATATTACCATATAGACTACACCTGACTCTATCCTATTACCATATTGACCTGACTCTATCCTATTACCATATAGACTACACCTGACTCTATCCTATTACCATATAGACCTGACTCTATCCTATTACCATATTGACTACACCTGACTCTATCCTATTACCATATAGACTACACCTGACTCTATCCTATTACCATATAGACTACACCTGACTCTATCCTATTACCATATAGACTAGACTCTATCCTATTACCATATAGACTACACCTGACTCTATCCTATTACCATATTGACTACACCTGACTCTATCCTATTACCATATAGACTACACCTGACTATCCTATTACCATATAGACTACACCTGACTCTATCCTATTACCATATTGACTACACCTGACTCTATCCTATTACCATATAGACCTGACTCTATCCTATTACCATATAGACTACACCTGACTCTATCCTATTACCATATAGACTACACCTGACTCTATCCTATTACCATATTGACCTGACTCTATCCTATTACCATATAGACTACACCTGACTCTATCCTATTACCATATTGACCTGACTCTATCCTATTACCATATTGACCTGACTCTATCCTATTACCATATTGACCTGACTCTATCCTATTACCATATTGACTACACCTGACTCTATCCTATTACCATATTGACCTGACTCTATCCTATTACCATATTGACCTGACTCTATCCTATTACCATATTGACTACACCTGACTCTATCCTATTACCATATAGACTACACCTGACTCTATCCTATTACCATATAGACTACACCTGACTCTATCCTATTACCATATAGACTACACCTGACTCTATCCTATTACCATATAGACTACACCTGACTCTATCCTATTACCATATAGACTACACCTGACTCTATCCTATTACCATATTGACCTGACTCTATCCTATTACCATATTGACCTGACTCTATCCTATTACCATATAGACTACACCTGACTCTATCCTATTACCATATAGACTACACCTGACTCTATCCTATTACCATATTGACCTGACTCTATCCTATTACCATATAGACTACACCTGACTCTATCCTATTACCATATTGACCTGACTCTATCCTATTACCATATAGACTACACCTGACTCTATCCTATTACCATATAGACTACACCTGACTCTATCCTATTACCATATTGACCTGACTCTATCCTATTACCATATAGACTACACCTGACTCTATCCTATTACCATATAGACTACACCTGACTCTATCCTATTACCATATAGACTACACCTGACTCTATCCTATTACCATATAGACTACACCTGACTCTATCCTATTACCATATAGACTACACCTGACTCTATCCTATTACCATATAGACTACACCTGACTCTATCCTATTACCATATAGACTACACCTGACTCTATCCTATTACCATATAGACTACACCTGACTCTATCCTATTACCATATAGACTACACCTGACTCTATCCTATTACCATATAGACTACACCTGACTCTATCCTATTACCATATAGACTACACCTGACTCTATCCTATTACCATATAGACTACACCTGACTCTATCCTATTACCATATAGACTACACCTGACTCTATCCTATTACCATATAGACTACACCTGACTCTATCCTATTACCATATAGACTACACCTGACTCTATCCTATTACCATATAGACTACACCTGACTCTATCCTATTACCATATAGACTACACCTGACTCTATCCTATTACCATATAGACTACACCTGACTCTATCCTATTACCATATAGACTACACCTGACTCTATCCTATTACCATATAGACTACACCTGACTCTATCCTATTACCATATAGACTACACCTGACTCTATCCTATTACCATATAGACTACACCTGACTCTATCCTATTACCATATAGACTACACCTGACTCTATCCTATTACCATATAGACTACACCTGACTCTATCCTATTACCATATAGACTACACCTGACTCTATCCTATTACCATATAGACTACACCTGACTCTATCCTATTACCATATAGACTACACCTGACTCTATCCTATTACCATATAGACTACACCTGACTCTATCCTATTACCATATAGACTACACCTGACTCTATCCTATTACCATATTGACTACACCTGGCTCTATCCTATCACCTGCAGCAGGTTGAAGCCGTGTTGGCTGGCCGCCAGCAGGCCAGAAAGCTTGAGGCTGAAGGAAAGCATGCTGGGATCTGTAGTTTTATCCAGACACACAGTGGATATGTAGTCCACCAGACAGGGGCAGGACTCCAACAGGGCCAGGCCATGGTCTGGAAAACATCACCACAGGTGTTATTAGGTTGTATTATTGTCTGTGTCCCAAATGGCAACCTATTCCCACAGTACACTGCAGTGCCATAATGCCTGGTCAAAAGTTCCCTATGTAGGGAATAGCAGGGTGTCATTTGTGTCGGTCATGATCGCTTAGAGCTGCTATGGCCAATATCCATAAAGAGCTGGGGTTGCCTGCTTGGCTCAAACTTTTATTCCTGCCCAACAGTACTGTAACACATCGTCAAATAAACAAAGTGTATAAACCTATCAATATAACCTTATAAATAATATAACCTTATAATCACAAGGCCAGTATTCATTAAAGTACCAGTAGTCTCTCATCCTCGCTGTGTAAGAGATTATATAGGCAGTCTCTCCTTCTTATCCTCGCTGTGTGAGAGATTATATAGGTAGTCTCTCATTCTTATCCTCGCTGTGTGAGAGATTATATAGGTAGTCTCTCATTCTTATCCTCGCTGAGAGAGATTATATAGGTAGTCTCTCCTATCCTCGCTGTGAGAGAGATTATATAGGTAGTCTCTCATTCTTATCCTCGCTGTGTGAGAGAGATTATAGGAAGTCTCTCATCCTTATACTTGCTGGTGAGACTTTTCTCTGTGTGTGTGTCTCCTCACCCTCCTTGGTGAGACCAGTGAACCAGTCCAGCAGTTTCTCGAAGCTGGTGTCATCTGGTAGGGACTGTCTGGGGTCCGCTAGTACAGCACACACCCGAGGCAACAACACCAGGCACTCACTGTCCATGCTGCTTATAGATGTCTATGGGGAAAAGTCAAGAGGGGGAAAAAATATTACTTTAGTTAGACAGATGGTAGTTTACTAGCTCTGGTCCAGTGCGTTTAGTAAGCGTTCATCGAGTCTAATAGTAAAGCACACTGCCGCCCTGGACCAGAGCTAGCTTGCTAGCTAGGTAAAGTACGAAGCTTTATGGCAACACGTTTGTTAGCAAGCTAACCAAGTCAGCTACACAAACAACTAAGTTGAATGACAAATGCCTGCTAACCACAGTACCTAGGTATATGTTGAAGTTATCTGAGAAGCAATTAAGGGACAAATTCATGGAGCTTGATAGCTAGCAATCGCCTGAAAAGTATGTCGAGGGACTGAAACCGTGTTTCGTTTTACCGGAGCGTGCGTTCATGGATTCCCTCACTACGGAAAGTAAGAAGGACCATTCAAGGTGTGCATAAAATCGATAAAATGAACAGCAACTGCGCATTTTTCCCGATCTCATACAATCTGGTAAACTAATCGAAAAGGTATTGCATCGCACTGCAGCCTATCTACACACTACGTGTCTTGTGCTATCGCGAGTCGAAACCTGGAGTTAAACTCCTCCTCGACGTTTCCCGCAATTCGTCCATTTTCACGTAATCGCACATGGTGGTACACCAGCGGGTAACCGATAGCCTTCTAGAAATCTAGATTTACACCGATTTAGCGTAGACCGACTCACTTCCAAGCCTGTTAAATGCATGACACGGAGGATATGCCGGCTGATGTCGATTTCGACGAGGACGAACCGTCGTTCAGTGACCCAGAAGACTTCGAAGATGATGTCGACGATGAGGGTGAGAAAATGCAGGAAAAAAGCCGGCTTTTTTGCGGCCTGGAGAGCTAACGTTAGTTGGGTTCGCTTAGCTAGCTGTTTTAGCGTATGTAGTTAGCTACAAGGCTATCATTGCAATACACGTCATGTAAACCAAATGTATATAAATAATTGTTAAAATATTTCATATTTTTTTGAAGGGTCAACGTAAAGATCAGCTAGTGATCACTTTTGACAACGTTCGTAAAGTGATCGTGTTAGCTAGATACAGTAGCTGCTAAAGCTAACAGTGGGTTCATTCATGCCTCGCCCATCCACGCAAAGTTGTCCATACAAATGGCGTTACCAAAGAAGAACCATTTACGCCTGTGACATTTTACATATTTGTTTGTTAGTTATGTTCTTATGGTAAACAATCTGTAACAAACGTTATAACATAACTGTTTTGTTTCCAGTTGTTTGCTGGAGCGGGACATTCTGACTCCCCGCCGTCAGTGCATTACTAGCTAACTGACGTTACCAGCTGTCAGATAATTGTGAATGCAGATGTGTGTGTGTGTTTTATAAACTATAACATAGCCCAAACTACATCCTCACAGCCTTTACCCAAGTTTAATTTTCAGCAGGTGTGGCAAAAATGGTAAATTCACTTTTTGGGGGACAACAGAGCTAACTTTAGGTGACATTGTCTCCAGTTAATTGGTAAAACATGTTAAAAAAAATGTATGCACACATGAGTCGCTTTTAGATAAAAAGTGTATGCTAAATGGCATTGTTATTCCATGTCTTTGTCTAGACACAATCAATGGTATGGAAAACCCTGGTTTGATAAACTACCTCACCAAATAACATTCTCTTGACCTGCTCCCTCATCCATCCCTCCCTGCTGTAGAGTTGCTGGGTGACCTGCTGCGGGAGAAGCCCCAGGAGGCAGACGGGATAGACTCTGTGGTTGTCGTGGACAACGTGCCCCAGGTCGGCCCCGAGCGCCTGGAGAAGCTGAAGAACGTCATCCACAAGATATTCTCCAAGTTCGGCAAGATCACCAACGAGTTCTACCCGACGGTAGACGGACCTGAAGGACTCACTAAGGGGTGAGAAGGAGGGTGCAGGGAGGCTGTAGGAGGGTGCAGGGAGGCTGTGGCAGGGAGGCTGTAGGAGGGGGCAGGGAGGCTGTGGCAGGGTGCAGGGAGGCTGTAGGAGGGGGCAGGGAGGCTGTAGGAGGGGGCAGGGAGGCTGTAGGAGGGTGCAGGGAGGCTGTGGCAGGGAGGCTGTAGGAGGGTGCAGGGAGGCTGTAGGAGGTTGCAGGGAGGGTGCAGGGAGGCTGTAGGAGGGTGCAGGGAGGCTGTAGGAGGGTGCAGGGAGGCTGTAGGAGGGTGCAGGGAGACTGTAGGAGGGTGCAGGGAGGCTGTAGGAGGGGGCAGGGAGGCTGTAGGAGGGTGCAGGGAGGCTGTAGGAGGGTGCAGGGAGGCTGTAGGAGGGTGCAGGGAGGCTGTGGCAGGGTGCAGGGAGGCTGTAGGAGGGTGCAGGGAGACTGTAGGAGGGGGCAGGGAGGCTGTAGGAGGGTGCAGGGAGGCTGTAGGAGGGTGCAGGGAGGCTGTGGCACGGTGCAGGGAGGCTGTAGGAGGGTGCAGGGAGACTGTGGCAGGGTGCAGGGAGGCTGTGGCAGGGTGCAGGGAGGCTGTAGGAGGGTGCAGGGAGGCTGTAGGAGGGTGCAGGGAGGGTGTAGGAGGGTGCAGGGAGGGTGTAGGAGGGTGCAGGGAGGCTGTAGGAGGGTGCAGGGAGACTGTGGGAGGGTGCAGGGAGACTGTGGGAGGGTGCAGGGAGGCTGTAGGAGGGTGCAGGGAGGCTGTAGGAGGGTGCAGGGAGGGTGTAGGAGGGTAAAGGGAGGCTGTAGGAGGGTAAAGGGAGGCTGTAGGAGGGTAAAGGGAGGCTGTAGGAGGGTGCAGGGAGGCTGTAGGAGGGTGCAGGGAGGGTGCAGGGAGGCTGTGGCAGGGTGCAGGGAGGCTGTAGGAGGGTGCAGGGAGGCTGTAGGAGGGTGCAGGGAGGCTGTAGGAGGGTGCAGGGAGGCTGTAGGAGGGGGCAGGGAGACTGTAGGAGGGTGCAGGGAGGCTGTAGGAGGGTGCAGGGAGACTGTGGCAGGGTGCAGGGAGGCTGTGGCAGGGTGCAGGGAGACTGTAGGAGGGTGCAGGGAGACTGTAGGAGGGTGCAGGGAGACTGTGGCAGGGTGCAGGGAGACTGTGGCAGGGTGCAGGGAGGCTGTGGCAGGGTGCAGGGAGGCTGTAGGAGGGTGCAGGGAGGCTGTAGGAGGGTGCAGGGAGGCTGTGGCAGGGTGCAGGGAGGCTGTAGGAGAGGGCAGGGAGACTGTAGGAGGGTGCAGGGAGGCTGTAGGAGGGTGCAGGGAGGCTGTAGGAGGGGGCAGGGAGGCTGTAGGAGGGTGCAGGGAGGCTGTAGGAGGGTAAAGGGAGGCTGTAGGAGGGTGCAGGGAGGCTGTGGCAGGGTGCAGGGAGGCTGTAGGGAGGCTGTAGGAGGGTGCAGGGAGGCTGTGGCAGGGTGCAGGGAGGTTGCAGGGAGGCTGTAGGAGGGTGCAGGGAGGCTGTAGGAGGGTGCAGGGAGGCTGTAGGAGGGTGCAGGGAGGCTGTAGGAGGGGGCAGGGAGACTGTGGCAGGGTGCAGGGAGGGTGCAGGGTAAAGGGTTGTCACAATACTAAGTATTAAGGAAGGAAAGAAAATGAAACAGACTGCATTTCTTGAGGAAGACAGTCCTGATGTTAGTGAAACAGCTGTATGTTGTCAACCACAGTCACGTTTGTTTATTTTCCAAGCGATAGCACAATATTTTACACAAAGTAGGTTTTTAAAGGACCAAAGAGCTTAGTCTTTGTTTTATTGTTTGCCAAGTAAATCTGGTATGGTAGTATCACAATACTATCATGGCAACACTGTTATGGTGTAGGGTGAGTAGTAGGGTTTTAGTAGTAGTTAATGTTTTATCTCCTATTATCTCTGTAGGTACATGGTATGGAGCTCCTACTCAGACCTATAGTTAGTTAACCTGTAGTTAATGTTATCTCTGTAGGTACATGGTATGGAGCTCCTACTCAGACCTATAGTTAGTTAACCTGTAGTTAATGTTATCTCTGTAGGTACATCTTCCTGGAGTATGGAGCTCCTACTCAGACCTATAGTTAGTTAACCTGTAGTTAATGTTATCTCTGTAGGTACATCTTCCTGGAGTATGGAGCTCCTACTCAGGCTCTGGAGGCAGTGAAGAACGCTGACGGCTACAAGCTGGACAAGCAGCACACCTTTAGAGTCAATGTGTTCACAGACTTCGACAAGTAAGAATACACTACACACAACACATGGTGTCCAGGGCATCATGCCAGCTGTTATATGGGGTGTCCAGGGCATCATGCCAGCTGTTATATGGGGTGTCCAGGGCATCATGCCAGCTGTTATACGGTGTGTCCAGGGCATCATTCTAGCTGTTATATGGGGTGTCCAGGGCATCATGCCAGCTGTTATATGGGGTGTCCAGGGCATCATGCCAGCTGTTATATGGGGTGTCCAGGGCATCATGCCAGCTGTTATATGGGGTGTCCAGGGCATCATGCCAGCTGTTATATGGTGTGTCCAGGGCATCATTCCAGCTGTTATATGGGGTGTCCAGGGCATCATGCCAGCTGTTATATGGGGTGTCCAGGGCATCATGCCAGCTGTTATATGGGGTGTCCAGGGCATCATGCCAGCTGTTATATGGGGTGTCCAGGGCATCATTCCAGCTGTTATATGGGGTGTCCAGGGCATCATGCCAGCTGTTATATGGGGTGTCCAGGGCATCATGCCAGCTGTTATATGGGGTGTCCAGGGCATCATGCCAGCTGTTATATGGGGTGTCCAGGGCATCATGCCAGCTGTTATATGGTGTGTCCAGGGCATCATTCCAGCTGTTATATGGGGTGTCCAGGGCATCATGCCAGCTGTTATATGGGGTGTCCAGGGCATCATGCCAGCTGTTATATGGGGTGTCCAGGGCATCATGCCAGCTGTTATATGGGGTGTCCAGGGCATCATGCCAGCTGTTATATGGGGTGTCCAGGGCATCATTCCAGCTGTTATATGGGGTGTCCAGGGCATCATGCCAGCTGTTATATGGTGTGTCCAGGGCATCATTCTAGCTGTTATATGGGGTGTCCAGGGCATCATGCCAGCTGTTATATGGGGTGTCCAGGGCATCATGCCAGCTGTTATATGGGGTGTCCAGGGCATCATGCCAGCTGTTATACGGGGTGTCCAGGGCATCATGCCAGCTGTTATATGGGGTGTCCAGGGCATCATGCCAGCTGTTATATGGGGTGTCCAGGGCATCATGCCAGCTGTTATATGGTGTGTCCAGGGCATCATTCTAGCTGTTATACGGTGTGTCCAGGGCATCATGCCAGATGTTATACGGGGTGTCCAGGGCATCATGCCAGCTGTTATATGGGGTGTCCAGGGCATCATGCCAGCTGTTATACGGGGTGTCCAGGGCATCATGCCAGCTGTTATATGGTGTGTCCAGGGCATCATTCTAGCTGTTATATGGGGTGTCCAGGGCATCATTCCAGCTGTTATACGGGGTGTCCAGGGCATCATGCCAGCTGTTATATGGTGTGTCCAGGGCATCATGCCAGCTGTTATATGGGGTGTCCAGGGCATCATTCTAGCTGTTATACGGGGTGTCCAGGGCATCATTCTAGCTGTTATATGGTGTGTCCAGGGCATCATTCTAGCTGTTATATGGGGTGTCCAGGGCATCATGCCAGCTGTTATATGGTGTGTCCAGGGCATCATGCCAGCTGTTATATGGGGTGTCCAGGGCATCATTCTAGCTGTTATACGGGGTGTCCAGGGCATCATGCCAGCTGTTATATGGTGTGTCCAGGGCATCATTCTAGCTGTTATATGGTGTGTCCAGGGCATCATTCTAGCTGTTATATGGCATCTGGTTAGTTATGGATCATCTAGACACAACAACAACAACAACAACATGGCAGAAATGTTTGACATAGATATACATGATATAGAACTGTCTGCTGTATATGTTTGACATAGATAAACATGATATAGAACTGTCTGCTGTATATGTTTGACATAGATAAACATGATATAGAACTGTCTGCTGTATATGTTTGACATAGATAAACATGATATAGAACTGTCTGCTGTATATGTTTGACATAGATATACATGATATAGAACTGTCTGCTGTAGATTGTGATGTTGTGTTCCAGGTACATGAGCATCAGTGATGAGTGGGAGTCTCCTGAGAAGCAGCCCTTCAAGGACTTTGTGAGTGTTACACACTGTCACTTCAACCCCACGTTCAGAGAATACCCACCCGGTGTTGTGGAGGCGGGGAAAGGTCATTACTAGCCGTCACTTCCTGTTTGTGTTGCCAGGGTAACATGCGTCACTGGATGGAGGACCCTGACTGTCGTGACCAGTACAGCGTCATCTACGAATCAGGAGAGAGGACCGCCATCTTCAACAATGACGCCAAGGATCCAGTCGTCTCCGAGGAGAGGGCGGTGAGTCAACCAATCACGACAGAGCAGTGAGATGATGGTTCAACCAATCAGAATATATATATTTGTTTGTTGCACTGAGCATTCTACATCTACAGAAAAACTTTTTTACGGCTTTGATCCTTAAAAAGTAGAAGGCTTGATTGTGTAAATCAAAATGTCTGCCGTGGTGTATAGTGAGGTTCTGAGGCTGTGTGTGTTGTGTCTGTGTTGTGTCTGTGTTGTGTCTGTGTTGTGACTGTGTCGTGACTGTGTCGTGACTGTGTCGTGACTGTGTCGTGACTGTGTCGTGACTGTGTCGTGACTGTGTCGTGGCTGTGTCGTGTCTGTGTCGTGTCTGTGTCGTGTCTGTGTCGTGTCTGTGTCGTGACTGTGTCGTGACTGTGTTGTGTCCCTGTAGCGCTGGACAGAGACCTATGTGCGCTGGTCTCCCAAGGGAACCTACCTGGCCACGTTCCACCAGCGAGGCATTGCATTGTGGGGCGGAGAGAAGTTCAAGCAGATCCAACGTTTCAGCCACCAGGGAGTGTCTCTGATCGACTTCTCCCCCTGCGAGAGGTAACCAATCACTAATGAATAATCAATGTCTGTCTATATCACATCTATGAAGCCTTATGGGGGCCGCAGGCAGCCTAGTGGTTAAAGAGGGGGGCAGGTAGCCTAGTGGTTAAAGAGGGGGGCAGGTAGCCTAGTGGTTAGAGAGGGGGGCAGGTAGCCTAGTGGTTAAAGAGGGGGGCAGGTAGCCTAGTGGTTAAAGAGGGGGGCAGGTAGCCTAGTGGTTAGAGAGGGGGGGGGCAGGTAGCTAAGTGGTTAGAGAGGGGGGGGGGGCAGGTAGCCTAGTGGTTAGAGAGGGGGGGCAGGTAGCCTAGTGGTTAGAGAGGGGGGCAGGTAGCCTAGTGGTTAAAGAGGGGGGCAGGTAGCCTAGTGGTTAAAGAGGGGGGCAGGTAGCCTAGTGGTTAGAGGGGGGGGGGCAGGTAGCTAAGTGGTTAGAGAGGGGGGGGGCAGGTAGCCTAGTGGTTAGAGAGGGGGGGCAGGTAGCCTAGTGGTTAGAGAGGGGGGGCAGGTAGCCTAGTGGTTAGAGCGTTGGACTAATAGCCGAAAGGTTGCAAGATCAAATCCCCGAGCTGACAACGTAAAAATATGTTGTTCTACCCCAGAACAAGGCAGTTAACCCACCGTTCCTAAACCGTCATTGTAAATAAGAATTTGTTCTTAACTGACTTGCCTAGTTAAATAAAGGTTCAATTAAAATGAAGCTACATTAAGTTGTTATAATGCTTCATTCCCTGATGGAAACTGAGGACCCTCAGGCCATAAAGTAACTCTATGTAGTCTTATTAAGCCTTTTAAGGTGTTATAACGCTTCATAGGGACGTTACCGTGACGTTCAGTCCCCTGATGGACACTATGCCCTAGTGTAGCTCTGTCAACGGTATGAAGCCGTGTGAAGCTATATAAAGGGGTTATAATGCTTGGTAGGTACATGTAACAGCCAAAATAAAGGAAACCCCAACATAAAGTCTCTTAACGGGGTGTTGGACCACCAGCCAGAACAGCTTCAATGCTCCTTGGCGTAGATTCTACACGTTTCTGGAACTCTATTGGAGGGATGTGTCATGCTGGTATGAGGGATCGGGAGACAGGCGCAGGAATACGGAATGTTGTGTTTCTTTTTTTTCTTTACCCAAATTACAGCGTGCCGCGTACTGGCACGGGGACGAAGACCAAACAGGGTACAACACACAGGGTTGAAACCCACAAAACAAAAAAAGAGCGAGGAGTACCTTCGAATAAATAACACAAGTGCACGATGATTAACACACGGGACGAGACCCGTAATCACAATGATTAACACACGGGACGAGACCCGTGATCACAATGATTAACACACGGGACGAGACCCGTAATCACAATGATTAACACACGGGACAGGACCCGTAATCACAATGATTAACACACGGGACGAGACCCGTAATCACAATGATTAACACACGGGACGAGACCCGTAATCACAATGATTAACACACGGGACGAGACCCGTAATCACAATGATTAACACACGGGACGTGACCCGTAATCACAATGATTAACACACGGGACGAGACCCGTAATCACAATGATTAACACACGGGACGAGACCCGTAATCACAATGATTAACACACGGGACGAGACCCGTAATCACAATGATTAACACACGGGACGAGACCCGTAATCACAATGATTAACACACGGGACGAGACCCGTAATCACAATGGCACGAAAACCCAAAACGCACAGCACAGGTACTCGCACGCACCCACAGACACTGTAACAATATATCGACAGGACACTGGTAAACCAAGGGGCACACTTATACAGTTACTAATCACTGGGAATAGGGGCCAGGTGTGCGTAATGAACGTTACGGAGGGATCCGTGACAAATGTGTAACCGTTCTTCCTCGATTAAAATCCTTCATTTGGTGTTGCGTTGATGATGGTGGAAAACGATGTCTCGGGCGCCGCTCCAGAATCTCCCCAGAAGTGTTACATTTACTAAGACTCACACACACCCTTTAAAACCCCTATGCTCCTTTGAGAGCCCTCTTTCAAAGTCTCTGCTAGCCATGCTAGCCCAGATAATGGTCAACTGGGCACGTTTATACCTGACCCTAAGCATGATGGGATGTTAATTGCTTAATTACCTCAGAAACCACACCTGTGTGGAAGCTTCTGCTTTCAATATATTTTGTATCCCTCAGTTACCCTGAACACGGTGAGCCTAGTGTGGTTATAACCTGTCTATGTCAGCTGTATGAATCCTTACGAAGCTACATAAAGGTGTTCTAATGCTTGGTAGGTACGTGGTGACGTTCAGTCCCCTGATGGACACTAAGGAGGACCCCCAGGCCATCATCATCTGGGACATTCTGACTGGCCAGAAGAAGAGAGGCTTCCATTGTGAGAGCTCCGCCCACTGGCCCATCTTCAAGTAAGGCCCGACTACCCACCTCTCTGTTTTCCTGTCTCTACATCTTCTAGTAAGGTCTGACTACACATCTCTCTGTTTCCATGTCTCTATTCTGTTCCTGTCTCTACATCTTCTAGTAAGGTCTGACTACACCTCTCTGTTTCCATGTCTCTATTCTGTTCCTGTCTCTACATCTTCTAGTAAGGCCCGACTACCCACCTTTCTGTTTTCATGTTTCTACATCTTCTAGTAAGGTCTGACTACCCACCTCTCTGTGTTCATGTTTCTACATCTTCTAGTAAGGTCTGACTACCCACCTCTCTGTTTCCATGTCTCTATTCTGTTCCTGTCTCTACATCTTCTAGTAAGGTCTGACTACCCACCTCTCTGTTTCCATGTCTCTATCCTGTTCCTGTCTCTACATCTTCTAGTAAGGTCTGACTACCCACCTCTCTGTTTTCATGTCTCTACATCTTCTAGTAAGGTCTGACTACCCACCTCTCTGTTTTCATGTCTCTACATCTTCTAGTAAGGTCTGACTACCCACCTCTCTGTTTCCATGTCTCTATCCTGTCTCTACATCTTCTAGTAAGGTCTGACTACCCACCTCTCTGTGTTCATGTCTCTATCCTGTCTCTACATCTTCTAGTAAGGTCTGACTACCCACCTCTCTGTTTCCATGTCTCTATCCTGTCTCTACATCTTCTAGTAAGGTCTGACTACCCACCTCTCTGTTTCCATGTCTCTATCCTGTTCCTGTCTCTACATCTTCTAGTAAGGTCTGACTACCCACCTCTCTGTGTTCATGTCTCTATCCTGTCTCTACATCTTCTAGTAAGGTCTGACTACCCACCTCTCTGTTTTTATGTCTCTATCCTGTTCCTGTCTCTACATCTTCTAGTAAGGTCTGACTACCCACCTCTCTGTTTTTATGTCTCTATCCTGTTCCTGTCTCTACAAGAACTGTAGCTGAACTCGTGTCTCTTGCGTTCTGTCTTGGTTCTCTCCCTAACTGCAGCGTTCAAACGTGTGTCTGTTTCTCCAGGTGGAGTCACGATGGGAAGTTCTTTGCCAGGATGACCCAGGACACACTGAGCATCTACGAGACCCCAGTAAGTCCCCACACTGAGCATCTATGACCCCAGTAAGTCCCCACACTGAGCATCTATGACCCCAGTAAGTCATCACACTGAGCGTCTATGACCCCAGTAAGTCTCCACACTGAGCATCTATGACCCCAGTAAGTCATCACACTGAGCGTCTATGACCCCAGTAAGTCATCACACTGAGCGTCTATGACCCCAGTAAGTCATCACACTGAGCGTCTATGACCCCAGTAAGTCATCACACTGAGCATCTATGACCCCAGTAAGTCATCACACTGAGCATCTATGACCCCAGTAAGTCATCACACTGAGCATCTATGACCCCAGTAAGTCATCACACTGAGCATCTATGACCCCAGTAAGTTAGATTGACCAGTATTGCTCTGTGTTCTGCTGAGTGTCTCTGTATAACAGACTGGTGAGTTAGATTGACCAGTATTACTATGTGTTCTGCTGAGTGTCTCTGTATAACAGACTGGTGAGTTAGATTGACCAGTATTACTCTGTGTTCTGCTGAGTGTCTCTGTATAACAGACTGGTGAGTTAGATTGACCAGTATTACTATGTGTTCTGCTGAGTGTCTCTGTATAACAGACTGGTGAGTTAGATTGACCAGTATTACTATGTGTTCTGCTGAGTGTCTCTGTATAACAGACTGGTGAGTTAGATTGACCAGTATTACTCTGTGTTCTGCTGAGTGTCTCTGTATAACAGACTGGTGAGTTAGATTGACCAGTATTACTCTGTGTTCTGCTGAGTGTCTCTGTATAACAGACTGGTGAGTTAGATTGACCAGTATTACTATGTGTTCTGCTGAGTGTCTCTGACCCCAGTAAGTTAGATTGACCAGTATTACTCTGTGTTCTGCTGAGTGTCTCTGTATAACAGACTGGTGAGTTAGATTGACCAGTATTACTCTGTGTTCTGCTGAGTGTCTCTGTATAACAGACTGGTGAGTTAGATTGACCAGTATTACTCTGTGTTCTGCTGAGTGTCTCTGTATAACAGACTGGTAAGTTAGATTGACCAGTATTACTCTGTGTTCTGCTGAGTGTCTCTGACCCCAGTAAGTTAGATTGACCAGTATTACTCTGTGTTCTGCTGAGTGTCTCTGTATAACAGACTGGTGAGTTAGATTGACCAGTATTACTCTGTGTTCTGCTGAGTGTCTCTGTATAACAGACTGGTGAGTTAGATTGACCAGTATTACTCTGTGTTCTGCTGAGTGTCTCTGTATAACAGACTGGTGAGTTAGATTGACCAGTATTACTCTGTGTTCTGCTGAGTGTCTCTGTATAACAGACTGGTGAGTTAGATTGACCAGTATTACTCTGTGTTCTGCTGAGTGTCTCTGACCCCAGTAAGTTAGATTGACCAGTATTACTCTGTGTTCTGCTGAGTGTCTCTGTATAACAGACTGGTGAGTTAGATTGACCAGTATTACTCTGTGTTCTGCTGAGTGTCTCTGTATAACAGACTGGTGAGTTAGATTGACCAGTATTACTCTGTGTTCTGCTGAGTGTCTCTGTATAACAGACTGGTGAGTTAGATTGACCAGTATTACTCTGTGTTCTGCTGAGTGTCTCTGTATAACAGACTGGTGAGTTAGATTGACCAGTATTACTCTGTGTTCTGCTGAGTGTCTCTGTATAACAGACTGGTGAGTTAGATTGACCAGTATTACTATGTGTTCTGCTGAGTGTCTCTGTATAACAGACTGGTGTGTCCGTACTTATCAACATCCTGTTTTCTCCTGTCGTAGTCCATGGGCCTGTTGGATAAGAAGAGTCTGAAGATCAGTGGTATCAAGTAAGTCACGTCTTTATATTGGGGCTGTTGACCCCTATCAGACAGCATACAGAGACTAGTTAGAGGAATATCACCTGTCAGACAGCATACAGAGACTAGTTAGAGGAATACCACCTATCGGACAGAGACTAGTTAGAGGAATACCACCTGTCAGACAGCATACAGAGACTAGTTAGAGGAATATCACCTGTCAGACAGCATACAGAGACTAGTTAGAGGAATATCACCTGTCAGACAGCATACAGAGACTAGTTAGAGGAATACCACCTATCGGACAGAGACTAGTTAGAGGAATACCACCTGTCAGACAGCATACAGAGACTAGTTAGAGGAATACCACCTGTCAGACAGCATACAGAGACTAGTTAGAGGAATACCACCTGTCAGACAGCATACAGAGACTAGTTAGAGGAATACCACCTGTCAGACAGCATACAGAGACTAGTTAGAGGAATACCACCTGTCAGACAGCATACAGAGACTAGTTAGAGGAATACCACCTGTCAGACAGCATACAGAGACTAGTTAGAGGAATACCACCTGTCAGACAGCATACAGAGACTAGTTAGAGGAATACTACCTGTCAGACAGCATACAGAGACTAGTTAGAGGAATACCACCTGTCAGACAGCATACAGAGACTAGTTAGAGGAATACCACCTGTCAGACAGCATACAGAGACTAGTTAGAGGAATACCACCTGTCAGACAGCATACAGAGACTAGTTAGAGGAATACCACCTGTCAGACAGCATACAGAGACTAGTTAGAGGAATACCACCTGTCAGACAGCATACAGAGACTAGTTAGAGGAATACCACCTGTCAGACAGCATACAGAGACTAGTTAGAGGAATACCACCTGTCAGACAGCATACAGAGACTAGTTAGAGGAATACCACCTGTCAGACAGCATACAGAGACTAGTTAGAGGAATACCACCTGTCAGACAGCATACAGAGACTAGTTAGAGGAATACCACCTGTCAGACAGCATACAGGGACTAGTTAGAGGAATACCACCTGTCAGACAGACTAGTTAGAGGAATACCACCTGTCAGACAGCATACAGAGACTAGTTAGAGGAATACCACCTGTCAGACAGAGACTAGTTAGATGAATACCACCTGTCAGACAGCATACAGAGACTAGTTAGAGGAATATCACCTGTCAGACAGCATACAGAGACTAGTTAGAGGAATACCACCTGTCAGACAGACTAGTTAGAGGAATACCACCTGTCAGACAGCATACAGAGACTAGTTAGAGGAATATCACCTGTCAGACAGCATACAGAGACTAGTTAGAGGAATACCACCTATCGGACAGAGACTAGTTAGAGGAATACCACCTGTCAGACAGAGACTAGTTAGAGGAATACCACCTGTCAGACAGCATACAGAGACTAGTTAGAGGAATACCACCTGTCAGACAGCATACAGAGACTAGTTAGAGGAATACCACCTGTCAGACAGCATACAGAGACTAGTTAGAGGAATACCACCTGTCAGACAGCATACAGAGACTAGTTAGAGGAATATCACCTGTCAGACAGCATACAGAGACTAGTTAGAGGAATCATAGCGGTGTGTGTGTGTGTATTAATCCTCTCCTCTCCTCTGCAGGGACTTCTCCTGGTCCCCAGGTGATAACATCATAGCATTCTGGGTTCCCGAGGACAAAGACATCCCAGCCAGAGTGACTCTGATGCAGCTTCCCTCCAGACAGGAGATCAGAGTCAGGAACCTCTTCAATGTGGTCGACTGTAAACTGCACTGGCAGAGACAGGGAGACTACCTCTGTGTCAAGGTGGACCGGACACCTAAAGGAACGCAGGTTAGTGAAGGGGGGAGGAGAAAAGAGGGAGGGTAAATGTGACTGCTTTGATGTTTAACCTCATTTACAAGTCTCCTTTCTCTCTGTCCTCTCATCCTGTCATTCTCTCATTGTCCTCTCCTCCTCTATCGTTCCCCCTCTCCTCCTGTCTGTCCTCTCCTCCTCTATCGTTCCCCCTCTCCTCCTGTCTGTCCTCTCCTCCTCTATCGTTCCCCCTCTCCTCCTGTATGTCCTCTCCTCCTCTATCGTTCCCCCTCTCCTCCTGTATGTCCTCTCCTCCTCTATCGTTCCCCCTCTCCTCCTGTCTGTCCTCTCCTCCTCTATCGTTCCCCCTCTCCTCCTGTATGTCCTCTCCTCCTCTATCGTTCCCCCTCTCCTCCTGTATGTCCTCTCCTCCTCTATCGTTCCCCCTCTCCTCCTGTCTGTCCTCTCCTCCTCTATCGTTCCCCCTCTCCTCCTGTATGTCCTCTCCTCCTCTATCGTTCCCCCTCTCCTCCTGTATGTCCTCTCCTCCTCTATCGTTCCCCCTCTCCTCCTGTCTGTCCTCTCCTCCTCTATCGTTCCTCCTGTCTGTCCTCTCCTCCTCTATCGTTCCCCCCCTCCTGTCTGTCCTCCTCCTCTATCGTTCCCCTTCTCCTCCTGTCTGTCCGCTCCTCTCGTTCTCTCCTCCTCTCAGGGTGTGGTGACCAACTTTGAGATCTTCAGGATGAGAGAGAAGCAGGTTCCTGTTGACGTGGTGGAGATGAAGGGAGACCCGGAATCTAAAACTGGTAACACACACCCCCACTCTGACTAGACGGACAGACACCCCCCGCTCTGACAAGACGGACAGACACCCCCCGCTCTGACAACAGACACATTTACATTTACATTTTAGTCATTTAGCAGACGCTCTTATCCAGAGCGACTTACAGTAGAGTGCATACATTTTCTTTAATTACATTTTACATACTGAGACAAGGATATCCCTACCGGCCAAACCCTCCCTAACCCGGACGACGCTATGCCAATTGTGCGTCGCCCCACGGACCTCCCGGTTGCGGCCGGCTGCGACAGAGCCTGGGCGCGAACCCAGAGACTCTGGTGGCGCAGCTAGCACTGCGATGCAGTGCCCTAGACCACTGCGCCACCCACTCTGACAACAGACACCCCCCGCTCTGACAAGACGGACAGACACACCCCCCGCTCTGACAAGACGGACAGACACCCCCCGCTCTGACAACAGACAGACACCCCCCGCTCTGACAAGACGGACAGACACCCCCCGCCGCTCTGACAAGACGGACAGACACCCCCACTGATAATGTACAGTAACACCGCCAGGTGCGGTAACACCACTAGGTACAGTAACAGTGTTGTCGTCCTCTAGCTGAGAGCATCATAGCGTTTGCGTGGGAGCCTAACGGCAGTAAGTTTGCCGTCCTGCACGGTGAATCTCCCAGAATCAACGCCTCGTTCTACCACGTCAAGAACAACGGGAAGATAGAACTCATCAGTAAGTACAACGTTTACCTGAAAATATCACAGAGAGGAACCTTTAAAAACATTGACTCTGTAATGTCTAGAAGGATCGTTATTCCGTCTCTACTGTTGTCAGATGTCGTATTCAGTTGACTCTGTAATGTCTAGAAGGATCGTTATTCCGTCTCTACTGTTGTCAGATGTCGTTATTCAGTCGTTTGGTAAACAACACAGTCTGGTACTGTAATATAGCCAGCTTCCAGATTTACTGTAATATAGCCAGCTTCCAGATTTACTGTAACATAGCCAGCTTCCAGATTTACTGTAACATAGCCAGCTTCCAGATTTACTGTAACATAGCCAGCTTCCAGATTTACTGTAACATAGCCAGCTTCTAGATTTACTGTAACATAGCCAGCTTCCAGATTTACTGTAACATAGCCAGCTTCTAGATTTACTGTAACATAGCCAGCTTCCAGATTTACTGTAACATAGCCAGCTTCCAGATTTACTGTAATATAGCCAGCTTCCAGATTTACTGTAACATTCTCTCTCTCTCTCCTCCCCTCCTCTCCTCCCCTCCCCTCCTCCCCTCCTCTCCCCCTCCCCTCCTCTCCCCCTCCCCTCCTCTCCTCCCCCTCTCTCCTCCCCCCCTCTCCCCCCCCCTCCTCTCCTCCCCTCCTCTCCTCCCCCTCCTCCTCCCCTCCTCTCCCCCTCCCCTCCTCTCCTCCTCCCCTCCTCTCCCCCTCCCCTCCTCTCCTCCTCCCCTCCTCTCCCCCTCCCCCTCTCTCCTCCCCCTCTCTCCTCCCCCTCTCTCCCTCCCTCCCCTCATCCCCTCCTCCTCCTCTCTCCTCTCCCCCTCCCCTCCTCTCCTCCCCCTCTCTCCTCCCCCTCTCTCTCCCCCTCCCCTCCTCTCCTCCCCCTCCTCCTCCCCTCCTCTCTCCTCTCCCCTCCTCTCCTCCTCCCCCTCCCCTCCTCTCCTCCCCCTCTCTCCCCCCCTCCCCTCCTCTCCTCCCCCTCTCTCCCCCCCTTCCCCTCCTCTCTCCTCCTCTCCCCCCCTCCTCTCCTCCCCATCCTCCTCCCCTCCTCTCCCCCTCCCCTCCTCTCCTCCCCCTTCTCCTCCCCTCCCCTCCCCTCTCCTCCTCTCCTCCCCCTCCCCTCCTCTCCTCCCCATCCTCCTCCCCTCCTCTCCTCCTCCTCCCCTCCTCTCCCTCCTCCTCCCCTCCTCCTCCTCTCCTCCCCTCCCCCCCCCCCCTCTCCTCCCCCTCCTCTCCTCCCCTCCTCTCCCTCCTCCTCCCTCTCTCCTCTCCCCCCCTCCCCTCCTCCTCCTCCTCTCCTCCCCCTCCTCCCCTCCTCTCCCCCCCCCCCCCCTTCTCTCTCCAGAGATGTTTGACAAGCAGCAGGCCAACAGCATCTTCTGGAGTCCTCAGGGACAGTTCATGGTGCTGGCTGGACTCAGGAGGTACAAGAACCCTGTGTTAACCCTGTCCTCTCCTTCAGTATGAACGGGGCCCTGTGTTAACCATGTCCTCTCCTCCAGTATGAACGGGGCCCTGTGTTAACTCTGTCCTCTCCTCCAGTATGAACGGGGCCCTGTGTTAACCCTGTCCTCTCCTCCAGTATGAACGGGGCCCTGTGTTAACTCTGTCCTCTCCTCCAGTATGAACGGGGCCCTGTGTTAACTCTGTCCTCCTCCAGTATGAACGGGGCCCTGTGTTAACCCTGTCCTCTCCTCCAGTATGAACGGGGCCCTGTGTTAACCCTGTCCTCTCCTCCAGTATGAACGGGGCCCTGTGTTAACTCTGTCCTCTCCTCCAGTATGAACGGGGCCCTGTGTTAACTCTGTCCTCTCCTCCAGTATGAACGGGGCCCTGTGTTAACTCTGTCCTCTCCTCCAGTATGAACGGGGCCCTGTGTTAACCCTGTCCTCTCCTCCAGTATGAACGGGGCCCTGTGTTAACCCTGTCCTCTCCTCCAGTATGAACGGGGCCCTGTGTTAACCCTGTCCTCTCCTCCAGTATGAACGGGGCCCTGTGTTAACTCTGTCCTCTACTCCAGTATGAACGGGGCCCTGTGTTAACTCTGTCCTCTCCTCCAGTATGAACGGGGCCCTGTGTTAACCCTGTCCTCTCCTCCAGTATGAACGGGGCCCTGTGTTAACCCTGTCCTCTCCTCCAGTATGAACGGGGCCCTGTGTTAACCCTGTCCTCTCCTCCAGTATGAACGGGGCCCTGTGTTAACTCTGTCCTCTACTCCAGTATGAACGGGGCCCTGTGTTAACCCTGTCCTCTCCTCCAGTATGAACGGGGCCCTGTGTTAACTCTGTCCTCTCCTCCAGTATGAACGGGGCCCTGTGTTAACCCTGTCCTCTCCTCCAGTATGAACGGGGCCCTGTGTTAACTCTGTCCTCTACTCCAGTATGAACGGGGCCCTGTGTTAACCCTGTCCTCTCCTCCAGTATGAACGGGGCCCTGTGTTAACTCTGTCCTCTCCTCCAGTATGAACGGGGCCCTGTGTTAACTCTGTCCTCTCCTCCAGTATGAACGGGGCCCTGTGTTAACCCTGTCCTCTCCTCCAGTATGAACGGGGCCCTGTGTTAACCCTGTCCTCTCCTCCAGTATGAACGGGGCCCTGTGTTAACCCTGTCCTCTCCTCCAGTATGAACGGGGCCCTGTGTTAACCCTGTCCTCTCCTCCAGTATGAACGGGGCCCTGTGTTAACTCTGTCCTCTCCTCCAGTATGAACGGGGCCCTGTGTTAACCCTGTCCTCTCCTCCAGTATGAACGGGGCCCTGTGTTAACTCTGTCCTCTCCTCCAGTATGAACGGGGCCCTGTGTTAACCATGTCCTCTCCTCCAGTATGAACGGGGCCCTGGCGTTTGTGGATACCTCTGACTGTACCATGATGAACATGGTTGAACACTACATGGCTTCTGATGTAGAGTGGGACCCTACAGGACGATACCTGGTCACCTCTGTGTCCTGGTGGAGTCACAAGGTACACCTCTCTCACACACACACACACACCTGACACACACACACACACCTCACACACACACACACACCTCGCACACACACCTCGCACACACACACCTCTCACACACCTCACACACACACACACCTCACACACACACACACCTCACACACACACACACCTCACACACACACACACCTCACACACACACCTCACACACACCTCTCACACACCTCACACACACCTCACACACACCTCACACACACCTGACACACACACACACACCTCACACACACCTGACACACACACACACCTCACACACACCTCACACACACACCTCACACACACACCTGACACACCTCACACACACACACACCTCACACACACACACACCTGACACACAGGGAATACATTCCTACTGTGATGTTTTTTAAACGGAGGTTCAACAAAATGAAGGTTGGTTTGTACCACAACACACACAGACACAACTTCACAAATCCCTTCTCCTTCTGCTCTTGTACTTTTTACAATGTTATGTGTTTATCTGAGTCGTATCAGGGGATTTAAAAAGGGGTTGTCTCTCCATCAGGTGGACAATGCTGTGTGTTTATCTGAGCCGTATCAAGGGGGATTTTAAAAAGGGGTTGTCTCTCCATCAGGTGGACAATGCTGTGTGTTTATCTGAGCCGTATCAAGGGGGATTTAAAAAGGGGTTGTCTCTCCATCAGGTGGACAATGCTGTGTGTTTATCTGAGTCGTATCAGGGGATTTAAAAAGGGGTTGTCTCTCCATCAGGTGGACAATGCTGTGTGTTTATCTGAGCCGTATCAGGGGATTTAAAAAGGGGTTGTCTCTCCATCAGGTGGACAATGCTGTGTGTTTATCTGAGCCGTATCAAGGGGGATTTAAAAAGGGGTTGTCTCTCCATCAGGTGGACAATGCTGCGTGTTTATCTGAGCCGTATCAGGGGATTTTAAAAAGGGGTTGTCTCTCCATCAGGTGGACAATGCTGTGTGTTTATCTGAGCCGTATCAGGGGATTTAAAAAGGGGTTGTCTCCATCAGGTGGACAATGCTGTGTGTTTATCTGAGCCGTATCAAGGGGGATTTAAAAAGGGGTTGTCTCTCCATCAGGTGGACAATGCTGTGTGTTTATCTGAGCCGTATCAAGGGGGATTTAAAAAGGGGTTGTCTCCATCAGGTGGACAATGCTGTGTGTTTATCTGAGCCGTATCAAGGGGGATTTAAAAAGGGGTTGTCTCCATCAGGTGGACAATGCCTACTGGCTGTGGACCTTCCAGGGTCGTCTCCTCCAGAAGAATAACAAGGATCGCTTCTGTCAGCTACTCTGGAGACCTCGTCCTGCTACCCTGCTGACACAGGACGTCGTCAAGGTACGTACCTGTGTGTGTGTGTGGTGGGTGTGTGGCCACAGTATTTATAAAGGGTATTTACTCTGGTATCAAAGTTGTTTTAAACCAATAGAATCCAAAACTCGTTCAGTGTCTGGACAAGTAGTGACTTCTGTCTTAACTTCTGTGTGTTGAAAGAGCCTTGGTTTTGACAGTCTTGTTGCTACGTATAACATGGGCTTAGCCGGGACCCTTGACAGTCTTGTTGCTACGTATAACATGGGCTTAGCCGGGACCCTTGACAGTCTTGTTGCTACGTATAACATGGGCTTAGCCGGGACCCTTGACAGTCTTGTTGCTACGTATAACATGGGCTTAGCCGGGACCCTTGACAGTCTTGTTGCTACGTATAACATGGGCTTAGCCGGGACCCTTGACAGTCTTGTTGCTACGTATGACGTGGGCTTAGCCGGGACCCTTGACAGTCTTGTTGCTACGTATAACATGTTTTCTTCTGGGTTTTGACACGTTCCCCAGGTGATCAAGAAGGACCTGAAGAAGTACTCTAAGATCTTTGAGCAGAAGGATCGTCTGAGCCAGTCGAAGGCCTCCAAGGAGCTGGTGGACAAGAGGAGGAGCATGATGGAGGACTACCGTACCTACCGGGAGGCTGCCCTGCTACAACACGACGACCAGAAAACCGCCCGCCTGCAGCTCCGAGGAGGTACGTAGATAAACCCTCCGTCTCCACCTATAAACCCTCCGTCTCCACCTGTAAACCCTCCGTCTCCACCTATAAACCCTCCGTCTCCACCTATAAACCCTCCGTCTCCACCTGTAAACCCTCCGTCTCCACCTGTAAACCCTCCGTCTCCACCTATAAACCCTCCGTCTCCACCTATAAACCCTCCGTCTCCACCTGTAAACCCTCCGTCTCCACCTATAAACCCTCCGTCTCCACCTGTAAACCCTCCGTCTCCACCTATAAACCCTCCGTCTCCACCTATAAACCCTCCGTCTCCACCTGTAAACCCTCCGTCTCCACCTATAAACCCTCCGTCTCCACCTGTAAACCCTCCGTCTCCACCTATAAACCCTCCGTCTCCACCTATAAACCCTCCGTCTCCACCTATAAACCCTCCGTCTCCACCTATAAACCCTCCGTCTCCACCTGTAAACCCTCCGTCTCCACCTATAAACCCTCCGTCTCCACCTGTAAACCCTCCGTCTCCACCTGTAAACCCTCCGTCTCCACCTATAAACCCTCCGTCTCCACCTATAGACCCTCCGTCTCCACCTATAGACCCTCCGTCTCCACCTGTAAACCCTCCGTCTCCACCTATAGACCCTCCGTCTCCACCTGTAAACCCCCCGTCTCCACCTATGAACCCTCCGTCTCCACCTATAAACCCTCCGTCTCCACCTATAAACCCTCCGTCTCCACCTATGAACCCTCCGTCTCCACCTATGAACCCTCCGTCTCCACCTATAAACCCTCCGTCTCCACCTATAAACCCTCCGTCTCCACCTATAAACCCTCCGTCTACACCTATAAACCCTCCGTCTCCACCTATGACGGCCCAGACACTTCCATCCAACTGCCTCACGCTACAGAAACAGGGAGATGGGATGTTACCCCCCCCTGTGGGCTGTTCTGGCCCGGGACCAGGCTTACTAAGCCTCTGACCCCTGACCTCTCTCTGTCTCTAGGAGTGGACACTGATGAGCTGGACAGTAACACAGATGACTGGGAGGAGGAGACCATCGAGTTTTTTATCAACGAAGAAATCATTCCCCTCGGAGAGTAGTCCCCTACGCAGGTAACACCTACACACTCACTACCCACACACACTCACTACCCACACACACTCACTACCCACACACACTCACTACCCACACACACTCACTCACTACCCACACACACACACTACCCACACTCACTACCCACACACACTCACTACCCACACACACTCACTACCCACATTCACTCACATACCCACCCACACACACACTCACTCACATACCCACACTCACTCACATACCCACACACACTCACATACCCACACACACACACACTCACATACCCACACACTACCTGGCTGTGGTATTGACGGTCTCTCCCCCTCTTTCCTCTCCAGGTCCGTTTTTGCGTGGGGACTAGAGGGGGGCGTTGCCTTGTCGACTGGAGGAGGGAAAACTACGCTGAGAATCTTGGGAGTCGCCAGAGTTCCACCATTCTCTCTTTGTGACATCATCAAAGCGTGCCTTGTGGTATAGCGACTACAGCAAGCTAGCAACTGAGGGAGGAGGGAGGGAGGAAACCAACTTTTAAACTATTTTTATTTTTTAACAGCTTGGTCTTTTTCTGGCACTTTTTGAAATAGAACAGTATTCTGTCGTTTTTTTTTCCTTTCTCATAATCTATCCTCGCTCACTTTCTATCCTTCTTATCTTGACTACACCCCCTTGCCGTCTTAACCGTCGTTACCGCGGCAACGGTCACACCTTACCATAAAGAGACGGAGACCGTTACACCACCACCACCGGGAGGGATGAGAACGGGGTGTGTGACGTGTCAGTGTGTGTGTGAGGCTAGAGAGTGTGTTCTCCTGATGACCAAACGTTCAAGGCTGTGTTGTAGTAGTAGTAGTGTGTTGAAGTGGCGGTATCCTCCTCCGTTTAGACTACCTGACGTTGTTATTATTGTTGTCATACTAGACCACAACTATCACCTGATCTTCAACGTCAATAAAGAGAAACGTCATACAAATCATTCACTCTTGTCTGTGGTTTTTACATGTGCTTACGGTTGTTTTATTCATGTGTAGAAAGTGTTGTGTATTTTCTTCATTTACCAGTGTGACGTAGTGCAGGCAGTGCATTCAACTAAGGTATATTAGTGCATCGTACCGTTCATACCTGGTGTCCTGTCTTCACGGTGTCTTGCAATGGGAACGTGTGGTGTTTTTTTTTAGTTTATTGTGGATGTAAAGGGATATAATGAGGCGTTATGGGTAATCTGCTAGCATGATAGCCATCAGAGTTCTAGTCAATGTGAAACTACCTCCCAACTTCCTTCATACTGGACAGACAGAAATGATATCCATGAGTTCATCTGACTCTGGGGCAGTAGATAAAGGGCCTCATTGCCAACATCCAGAAGGATCCCTTTACATAAAGCAGAGGTAGGTAGTCTGGTCCTTTACATAAAGCAGAGGTAGGTAGTCTGGTCCTTTACATAAAGCAGAGGTAGGTAGTCTGGTCCTTTACATAAAGCAGAGGTAGGTAGTCTGGTCCTTTACATAAAGCAGAGGTAGGTAGTCTGGTCCTTTATATAAAGCAGAGGTAGGTAGTCTGGTCCTTTACATAAAGCAGAGGTAGGTAGTCTGGTCCTTTACATAAAGCAGAGGTAGGTAGTCTGGTCCTTTACATAAAGCAGAGGTAGGTAGTCTGGTCCTTTACATAAAGCAGAGGTAGGTAGTAGGTTCTTTACATAAAGCAGAGGTAGGTAGTCTGGTCCTTTACATAAAGCAGAGGTAGGTAGTCTGGTCCTTTACATAAAGCAGAGGTAGGTAGTCAGGTCCTTTACATAAAGCAGAGGTAGGTAGTCTGGTCCTTTACATAAAGCAGAGGTAGGTAGTCTGGTCCTTTACATAAAGCAGAGGTAGGTAGTCTGGTTCTTTACATAAAGCAGAGGTAGGTAGTCTGGTCCTTTACATAAAGCAGAGGTAGGTAGTCAGGTCCTTTACATAAAGCAGAGGTAGGTAGTCGGGTCCTTTACATAAAG
The DNA here is from genome assembly GCF_016432855.1 of Salvelinus namaycush. Lineage (NCBI taxonomy): Eukaryota > Metazoa > Chordata > Actinopteri > Salmoniformes > Salmonidae > Salvelinus > Salvelinus namaycush. The sequence continues at coordinate 385,110 of NW_024057731.1, read as the reverse complement.
CAGAGGTAGGTAGTCTGGTCCTTTACATAAAGCAGAGGTAGGTAGTCAGGTCCTTTACATAAAGCAGAGGTAGGTAGTCAGGTCCTTTACATAAAGCAGAGGTAGGTAGTCAGGTCCTTTACATAAAGCAGAGGTAGGTAGTCGGGTCCTTTACATAAAGCAGAGGTAGGTAGTCTGGTCCTTTACATAAAGCAGAGGTAGGTAGTCAGGTCCTTTACATAAAGCAGAGGTAGGTAGTCAGGTCCTTTACATAAAGCAGAGGTAGGTAGTCTGGTCCTTTACATAAAGCAGAGGTAGGTAGTCTGGTCCTTTACATAAAGCAGAGGTAGGTAGTCTGGTCCTTTACATAAAGCAGAGGTAGGTAGTCAGGTCCTTTACATAAAGCAGAGGTAGGTAGTCTGGTCCTTTACATAAAGCAGAGGTAGGTAGTCTGGTCCTTTACATAAAGCAGAGGTAGGTAGTCTGGTCCTTTACATAAAGCAGAGGTAGGTAGTCTGGTCCTTTACATAAAGCAGAGGTAGGTAGTCTGGTTCTTTACATAAAGCAGAGGTAGGTAGTCTGGTCCTTTACATAAAGCAGAGGTAGGTAGTCAGGTCCTTTACATAAAGCAGAGGTAGGTAGTCGGGTCCTTTACATAAAGCAGAGGTAGGTAGTCTGGTCCTTTACATAAAGCAGAGGTAGGTAGTCAGGTCCTTTACATAAAGCAGAGGTAGGTAGTCAGGTCCTTTACATAAAGCAGAGGTAGGTAGTCAGGTCCTTTACATAAAGCAGAGGTAGGTAGTCGGGTCCTTTACATAAAGCAGAGGTAGGTAGTCTGGTCCTTTACATAAAGCAGAGGTAGGTAGTCAGGTCCTTTACATAAAGCAGAGGTAGGTAGTCAGGTCCTTTACATAAAGCAGAGGTAGGTAGTTTGGTCCTTTACATAAAGCAGAGGTAGGTAGTCTGGTCCTTTACATAAAGCAGAGGTAGGTAGTCTGGTTCTTTACATAAAGCAGAGGTAGGTAGTCAGGTCCTTTACATAAAGCAGAGGTAGGTAGTCTGGTCCTTTACATAAAGCAGAGGTAGGTAGTCTGGTCCTTTACATAAAGCAGAGGTAGGTAGTCTGGTCCTTTACATAAAGCAGAGGTAGGTAGTCTGGTCCTTTACATAAAGCAGAGGTAGGTAGTCTGGTCCTTTACATAAAGCAGAGGTAGGTAGTCGGGTCCTTTACATAAAGCAGAGGTAGGTAGTCGGGTCGTTTACATAAAGCAGAGGTAGGTAGTCTGGTCCTTTACATAGAGCAGAGGTAGGTAGTCTGGTCCTTTACATAAAGCAGAGGTAGGTAGTCTGGTCCTTTACATAAAGCAGAGGTAGGTAGTCAGGTCCTTTATATAAAGCAGAGGTAGGTAGTCTGGTCCTTTACATAGAGCAGAGGTAGGTAGTCTGGTCCTTTACATAAAGCAGAGGTAGGTAGTCTGGTCCTTTACATAAAGCAGAGGTAGGTAGTCTGGTCCTTTACATAAAGCAGAGGTAGGTAGTCTGGTCCTTTACATAAAGCAGAGGTAGGTAGTCTGGTCCTTTACATAAAGCAGAGGTAGGTAGTCAGGTCCTTTACATAAAGCAGACGTAGGTAGTCTGGTCCTTTACATAAAGCAGAGGTAGGTAGTCAGGTCCTTTACATAAAGCAGAGGTAGGTAGTCTGGTCCTTTACATAAAGCAGAGGTAGGTAGTCTGGTCCTTTACATAAAGCAGAGGTAGGTAGTCTGGTCCTTTACATAAAGCAGAGGTAGGTAGTCTGGTCCTTTACATAAAGCAGAGGTAGGTAGTCAGGTCCTTTATATAAAGCAGAGGTAGGTAGTCTGGTCCTTTACATAAAGCAGAGGTAGGTAGTAGGTTCTTTACATACAGTAGATTCTCAGTCCTGCCCCTCTGGAAACTTCTCTCAAACTGAGGATCTGTATCCCATTCTGCACACAGTATTTTACAAGTTTCTCTCTTTCTGCTTCACTCACCCTGGTCTGAACATGATGTAGTTTACTCACCCTGGTCTGAACGTGATGTAGTTTACTCACCCTGGTCTGAACGTGATGTAGTTTACTCACCGTGGTCTAAACATGTAGTTTACTCACCCTGGTCTGAACATGATGTAGTTTACTCACCCTGGTCTGAATGTGATGTAGTTTACTCACCCTGGTCTAAACATGTAGTTTACTCACCCTGGTCTGAACATGATGTAGTTTACTCACCCTGGTCTGAACATGATGTAGTTTACTCACCCTGGTCTGAACGTGATGTAGTTTACTCACCCTGGTCTGAACGTGATGTAGTTTACTCACCCTGGTCTGAACATGATGTAGTTTACTCACCCTCGTCTAAACATGTAGTTTACTCACCCTGGTCTGAACATGATGTAGTTTACTCACCCTGGTCTGAACATGATGTAGTTTACTCACCCTGGTCTGAGCGTGATGTAGTTAACTCACCCTGGTCTGAACATGATGTAGTTTACTCACCCTGGTCTGAACATGATGTAGTTTACTCACCCTGGTCTGAACATGATGTAGTTTACTCACCCTGGTCTGAACGTGATGTAGTTTACTCACCCTGGTCTGAACGTGATGTAGTTTACTCACCCTGTTCTGAACATGATGTAGTTTACTCACCCTGGTCTGAACATGATGTAGTTTACTCACCCTCGTCTAAACATGTAGTTTACTCACCCTGGTCTGAACATGTTGTAGTTTACTCACCCTGGTCTGAACATGTTGTAGTTTACTCACCCTGGTCTGAACATGATGTAGTTTACTCACCCTGGTCTGAACATGATGTAGTTTACTCACCCTGGTCTGAACGTGATGTAGTTTACTCACCCTGGTCTGAACATAATGTAGTTTGGAGGAGGAGCATGGAGGAGGAGGTGTGATGGTGTGTGGGTGCTTTGCTGTCAGTGATTTATTTAGAATTCAAGACACACTTAACCAGCATGGCTACCACAGCATTCTGCAGCAATACGCCATCCCATCTGGTTTGTGCTTAGTGGGACTATCATTTGTTTTTCAACAGGACAATGACCCAACACACCTCCAGACTGTGTAAGGGCTATTTGACCAAGAAGGAGAGTGATGGAGTGCTGCCTCAGATGACCTGGTCTCCACAATCACCAGACCTCAACCCAATTGAGATGGTTTGGGATGAGTTGGATCGCAGAGTGAAAGAAAAGCAGCCAACAAGTGCTCAGCATATGTTGGAAATCCTTCAGGACTGTTGGAAAAGCATTCCAGGTGAAGCTGGTTGAGAGAATGCCAAGAGTTTGCAAAGCTGTCATCAAGGCAAAGGGTGGCTACTTTGAATAATCTAAAATATATTTTTTGGTTACTACATGATTCCATGTGTTATTTCATAGTTGTGATGTCTTCACTATTATTCGACAATGTAGTAAATAGTAAAAATAAAGAAAAACCCTTGAATGAGTAGGTGTCCAAACTTTTGACTAGTACTGTATGTGTGTATATAATGGTGTGTACTCTCCGTATGGACAGTATATGAATAGAAAAGGTGTGTACACCAGTAGTTATATAGGATGAGCCTTGACAAGAACACAGTATATACAGTGCATTCGAAAATTATTCAGACCCCTTGACTTTTTCCGCATTTTGTTACTTTACAGCCTTATTCTAAAATGGATTAAACTGTTTGTGTTCCTCATCAATCTACACACAATACCCCTTCATGACATCACACTACCCCATAGTGACATCACAATACCCCATAATGACAAAGTAAAAATAGGTTTCGAAAGCGTCACCTTTTTCCTCTTCGCCCCCTGTACATTGAGAACGCTCTGCGTCTGCGCACTCACTTTTCACTATCTATTACTTGATTTGAGCGGTAGTTAGAGCGTCACGATGTATTTGGTTCTCTGTCCGCTCTCTTTTCTGTAGCCCGTTGCGTTTTTCTTATTGCGGCACGCCCTCGCCATGTGCCCTATCATCCCACAATTCATGTTTGAATTTACAGTCAAACGCTCTGTGTTGGCCTTAGCAACGATTGGCTTTAGCGACGATAACAGTCTATTGGCTGCTTCCCCTTCTTTGAAACCAGCGTATTTCTATGAATGACTTTTCTCCTGGTTTATCAGGGCGCAACAGGTTTCTCATTGAGCTGCATGTTTGTGCACCGACAACGCGTATGAGTATGGATTTCTGTATAGCGGCATCAGTAATTTAATTAGCAGCAAAGAAATGTTCCATTATTTCACAGTACTCCTCCCATTCCTGGTTTGTAGGATCAACTGGTGGTAGCGAGCATATTGTTGCCAAAGCCATCTTTTCCGATCCTCTCTCCCCTCACACAGTCAATAATTTGTACTACCCGTATCCAGGGAATCAATCCTTCAGGATCTTCCACTGCTCACTTGAGTCTCGCATCCAGCGTCGCACGCCAAACACTCCGTTGAATTCGTGGCAAACATATCCAACGCAGTCCTCCATAGTTATCCTCATCGCCAAATATGTAATATTTTAGGATGCTTCTTAAATCAAACCCCTTATTGAGTCAATACTGCCATCTATCGGTAAACATAATACTTAACATAAATATACCAGGTTACTACAGTACCAATCTCCAAAACATCGTTGTAGAGAATTTGGCAGTATGTCCAACCAGTCTAACAACCGGCAGACCACGTGTAACCACGCCAGCCCAGGTCCTCCACATCCGGCTTCTTCACCTGTGGGATTGTCTGAGACCAGCCGCCCGGACAGCTGATGAAACCGCGGGTTTCTGCACAACTGAAGAGTTTCTGCACAAACTGTCACACCAGGGTCTTGACCTGACTGCAGTTCGGCATTGTAACCGACTTCAGTGGGTAAAGGCTCCCCTTCGATGGTCACTGGCACTCTGGAGAAGTGGGCTCTTCACGGATTAATCCTGGTTTCAACTGGATTCAACTGTACCGGGTAGATGGCAGGCAGCGTATATGGCGTATATTAGCTAGTTGCCCATGATGAGATTTGGGTTGCTAAACGTTTGTGTTATATACCCGACCAACCAATGAAAAATTCTGATCTAAGAATATTACTCCTGCTTATTATGAAGAAAAAATACATCTGTTTAACTTTGTAAACTAAAGGTGTGTTTAGAATTATTTTTGTTGTATTATTGCTATTTAATCTCTCCTCAGACTAATATTATTCTGTTTGTCCTGTGGGTACCTTTGCCACTGTTCCACCCCTTGTGTATTGCGCTGTCATGGTGTATTTGTCCTTTCGTTTTTGCCTTAAGTAACCTTCTGTCTTATCTAACCATATCATACTTACCATATCAATCTATCCTGGATTTACGTTTACTATGTTACCATATCAATCTATCCTGGATTTACGTTTACTATGTTACCATATCAATATATCCCGGATTTACGTTTACTATGTTACCATATCAATATATCCTTGATTTACGTTTACTATGTTACCATATCAATCTATCCTGGATTTACGTTTACTATGTTACCATATCAATCTATCCTGGATTTACGTTTACTATGTTACCATATCAATCTATCCTGGATTTACGTTTACTATGTTACCATATCAATCTATCCTTGATTTACGTTTACAATGTTACCATATCAATCTATCCTGGATTTACATTTACTATGTTACCATATCAATCTATCCTGGATTTACGTTTACTATGTTACCATATCAATCTATCCTTGATTTACGTTTACAATGTTACCATATCAATCCCTCTTGGATTTACGTTTACTATGTTACCATATCAATCCCTCTTGGATTTACGTTTACTATGTTACCATATCAATCCCTCCTGGATTTACGTTTACTATGTTACCATATCAATCTATCCTGGATTTACGTTTACTATGTTACCATATCAATCTATCCTGGATTTACGTTTACTATGTTACCATATCAATCCCTCCTGGATTTATGTTTACTATGTTACCATATCAATCTATCCTGGATTTACATTTACTATGTTACCATATCAATCTATCCTGGATTTACATTTACTATGTTACCATATCAATCTATCCTGGATTTACGTTTACTATGTTACCATATCAATCTATCCTGGATTTACGTTTACGATGTTACATCTAGTCTATGAGACCAGTCTGACAGTAACCATCACCCTGTACTTTTAATAAAACATAAACAATCCGTTTTATAACTGCACATTTACAATAATTTGTGTAAAACTAACAGTGAAATAAGATCCAGACTCATCCTCTGGCTTCATAACAGAAGTCCAAACTCTCATGGTATGGAAGCTCAATGTATGGAAGCTGCGTGGTAAGAACCGGAAGAGAAAAACACATCGCTCAATCAAAACCATGTAACCTATAGCAGAAAGCTTTCGGCACACCCACTCCTTTCCACACGCCCACCACTTTCCGTTCGACACATCCATTCGCCCACACCCCGGTCGCCATAAGGAGTGTATGGCTAGATGGGATCCAGCTTTCGTCAAATGAATGTCGAAAGTAGATTTTTTTGTTGCATTTTTTGCTAACCCTAACCCATTTCCTAACCTTAACCTAGTTCTCCTAACCTGCTACAAAAAGTACAATCTGACGTTCATTTGACAAAACTGGGTCTCTTCTAGCCATGATCAAGGGCTCCAGAATGGCGCAGCGGTCTAAAGGCACTGCGTCTCAGTGCTAGAGGCGTCACTACAGACCCTGGCTTGATTCCAGGCTGTATCATAACCGGCTGTGATTGGGAGTCCTATAGTGCGGCGCACAATTGGCCCAGCGTTGTCCGGGTTAGGGTTTGGCCGGGGTAGGCCGTCATTGTAAATAATAATTTGTTCTAAACTGACTTGCCTAGTTTATATAAAGGTTAAATAAAATATAATAAATAAAATACCCATATTGAGCTGCAGCTACCTTCCCGGTTCTACAATCTATGTAGTGCCGAGGTGATAGACGAGATCACAAGAAGTCTCGCGATTGTCTTTGCAGTGCTCGGTCCTCGGGTTCCGTCCCGTTGCTTTGTGTGCTCTGCTATGTGCTGCTCTCTCTCCCTCTCGCCCACATCTACCGACCAGACTTGACACCCTGTACTACGTCGAGGGGCCAGCTAGCCAGAGCGCGACCATGGAAGCGAACAAAGAGGTAAACGAAAATACCGTTAGTTAAGAAAAATTACAAATAAACATTTATAACCGGCCGGATGTTATTGCGAATAGAACAGTTTGTACTTTCAGCTGAGTGGCTTCCTCTATCTTCTTTCCGGTAACAAATCGACTAAAACAGCTGGTAGGTAGTTAGTTAACCGATGTCATTTTACAGTTATTGCCTGTAGTGAGGCCGTTATTTGAGATTAATCGGCATTTATAAAATATGTCTGCGGGGATTGGGGAAATGGGGAATACACAGTGATGTCAACATAGACGTTGAGAGGAAGGGGAGAGAGAGAGAAAAGAGAATACGTGTACAGTTGGAAGCGGGAGTTACTGGCTACATCTTGGCAGGACAGGCCCTGGATGATTGCAGGAAACCGCAATGGAAGGAAGGAGAAAGGGAGAGAGGAGAGAGAGAGGTAGCCTAAAGAGAGGGGAAAGAGAGAGTGATTGTGTCTGTGAGAGAGAGAGAGAGAGATCCACTGTACCTGGTATTATTTTGGCTTACCAGGCACGATTTTCAAAACGGTTTTAAATGCATTTAGGGGGCATACACACCTCCATGCCCGCTATCATTTCAAAGTGTACATGTGGGTAATATTTGGCTGAGATGTCGATAATCATGGGACTGTTTCAACAACTGTTTCTTAAACATTGTGGATATAGTGGATCCATGGAAAACCTTAAGAATTAAACAAAGAACTGAACATTGGATGAATCAGGAAATCCTCGAGGCAATTAAATCAAGACGATAACAGAAACAAAGAGGAAGACGCTTTCACGAGACACAGAACCCTTTTTATTTATTTTATTTGACCTTATTTAACCAGGCAAGTCAGTTAAGATCAAATTCTTCTTTTCAATGACGGCCTAGGAACATAAACCTGGACCCTAAGGATGTACTGGAGGGGAGGGGAGGGTCCTAGGTTATTACTCCAAGATGGATGTACTGGAGGGAGGGGGTCCTAGGTTATTACTCCAAGATGGATGTACTGGAGGGGGGGAGGGTCCTAGGTTATTACTCCAAGATGGATGTACTGGAGGGGAGGGGAGGGTCCTAGGTTATTACTCCAAGATGGATGTACTGGAGGGAGGGGAGGGTCCTAGGTTATTACTCCAAGATGGATGTACTGGAGGGAGGGGGTCCTAGGTTATTACTCCAAGATGGATGTACTGGAGGGGGGGAGGGTCCTAGGTTATTACTCCAAGATGGATGTACTGGAGGGGAGGGGAGGGTCCTAGGTTATTACTCCAAGATGGATGTACTGGAGGGAGGGGAGGGTCCTAGGTTATTACTACAAGATGGATGTACTGGAGGGAGGGGGTCCTAGGTTATTACTCCAAGATGGATGTACTGGTGGGGAGGGGAGGGTCCTAGGTTATTACTCCAAGATGGATGTACTGGAGGGAGGGGAGGGTCCTAGGTTATTACTCCAAGATGGATGTACTGGAGGGAGGGGGTCCTAGGTTATTACTCCAAGATGGATGTACTGGAGGGGGGGAGGGTCCTAGGTTATTACTCCAAGATGGATGTACTGGAGGGGAGGGGAGGGTCCTAGGTTATTACTCCAAGATGGATGTACTGGAGGGGGGGGGGGGGGGTCCTAGGTTATTACTCCAAGATGGATGTACTGGAGGGGGAGGGTCCTAGGTTATTACTCCAAGATGGATGTACTGGAGGGGAGGGTCCTAGGTTATTACTCCAAGATGGATGTACTGGGGGGGGGGGGAGGGTCCTAGGTTATTACTCCAAGATGGATGTACTGGAGGGAGGGGGGGGGGGTCCTAGGTTATTACTCCAAGATGGATGTACTGGAGGGAGGGGGTCCTAGGTTATTACTCCAAGATGGATGTACTGGAGGGAGGGGGTCCTAGGTTATTACTCCAAGATGGATGTACTGGAGGGGGGGGGGGGGGGTCCTAGGTTATTACTCCAAGATGGATGTACGGGGGGGGGTCCTAGGTTATTACTCCAAGATGGATGTACTGGAGGGGAGGAGGGTCCTAGGTTATTACTCCAAGATGGATGTACTGGAGGGGAGGGTCCTAGGTTATTACTCCAAGATGGACGTACTGGAGGGGGGAGGGTCCTAGGTTATTACTCCAAGATGGATGTACTGGAGGGGGGGAGGGTCCTAGGTTATTACTCCAAGATGGATGTACTGGAGGGAGGGAGGGTCCTAGGTTATTACTCCAAGATGGATGTACTGGAGGGGGGAGGGTCCTATGTTATTACTCCAAGATGGATGTACTGGAGGGGGGAGGGTCCTAGGTTATTACTCCAAGATGGATGTACTGGAGGGGGGAGGGTCCTAGGTTATTACTCCGAGATGGATTTACTGGAGGGAGGGGAGGGTCCTAGGTTATTACTCCAAGATGGATGTACTGGAGGGGAGGGGAGGGTCCTAGGTTATTACTCCAAGATGGATGTACTGGAGGGGAGGGTCCTAGGTTATTACTCCAAGATGGATGTACTGGAGGGGGGGGGGGTCCTAGGTTATTACTCCAAGATGGATGTACTAGAGGGGAGGGTCCTAGGTTATTACTCCAAGATGGATGTACTGGAGGGGGGGGGGGGGGGGGGTCCTAGGTTATTACTCCAAGATGGATGTACTGGAGGGGAGGAGGGTCCTAGGTTATTACTCCAAGATGGATGTACTGGAGGGGAGGGTCCTAGGTTATTACTCCAAGATGGATGTACTGGAGGGGAGGAGGGTCCGAGGTTATTACTCCAAGATGGATGTACTGGAGGGGAGGGTCCTAGGTTATTACTCCAAGATGGATGTACTGGAGGGGGGGGGGTCCTAGGTTATTACTCCAAGATGGATGTACTGGAGGGAGGAGGAGGGTCCTAGGTTATTACTCCAAGATGGATGTACTGGAGGGAGGGGGAGGGTCCTAGGTTATTACTCCAAGATGGATGTACTGGGGGGAGGGTCCTAGGTTACTACTCCAAGATGGATGTACTGGAGGGGAGGGGGAGGGTCCTAGGTTATTACTCCAAGATGGATGTACTGGAGGGAGGGTCCTAGGTTATTACTCCAAGATGGATGTACTAGAGGGGAGGGTCCTAGGTTATTACTCCAAGATGGATGTACTGGAGGGGGGGGGGGGGGGGGGTCCTAGGTTATTACTCCAAGATGGATGTACTGGAGGGGAGGAGGGTCCTAGGTTATTACTCCAAGATGGATGTACTGGAGGGGAGGGTCCTAGGTTATTACTCCAAGATGGATGTACTGGAGGGGAGGAGGGTCCGAGGTTATTACTCCAAGATGGATGTACTGGAGGGGAGGGTCCTAGGTTATTACTCCAAGATGGATGTACTGGAGGGGGGGGTCCTAGGTTATTACTCCAAGATGGATGTACTGGAGGGAGGAGGAGGGTCCTAGGTTATTACTCCAAGATGGATGTACTGGAGGGAGGGGGAGGGTCCTAGGTTATTACTCCAAGATGGATGTACTGGGGGGAGGGTCCTAGGTTACTACTCCAAGATGGATGTACTGGGGGCAGGAAAAGTAGAGTTTCCACGGATACTAAACATGCTGGAGTGATCCCCTATCCACAAGAAGGGCAGGAAAAGTGCAACTATAAACCTGGACCTATTTTGAGGGGGCTGTCTAAAGTTATTTATGAACGGATAGAGGAATATAGAGACTGGGTCTACTGTAGAGACTGGGAGGCTGGGTCTACTGTAGAGGCTGGGAGGCTGGGTCTACTGTAGAGACTGGGTCTACTGTAGAGGCTGGGTCTACTGTAGAGTCTGGGTCTACTGTAGAGGCTGGGAGGCTGGGTCTACTGTGGAGACTGGGTCTACTGTGGAGACTGGGTCTACTGTAGAGACTGGGTCTACTGTAGAGACTGGGTCTACTGTGGAGGCTGGGTCTACTGTAGAGTCTGGGTCTACTGTAGAGGCTGGGAGGCTGGGTCTACTGTGGAGACTGGGACTACTGTGGAGACTGGGACTACTGTAGAGACTGGGTCTACTGTGGATACTGGGACTACTGTGGAGACTGGGTATACTATAGAGGCTGGGTCTACTGTGGAGACTGGGACTATAGAGGCTGGGTCTACTGTAGAGACTGGGTCTACTGTGGAGACTGGGACTATAGAGGCTGGGTCTACTGTAGAGACTGGGTCTACTGTGGAGACTGGGTCTACTGTGGAGACTGGGTCTACTGTAGAGACTGGGACTATAGAGGCTGGGTCTACTGTGGAGACTGGGTCTACTGTGGAGACTGGGTCTACTGTGGAGACCGGGTTTACTGTGGAGACTGGGTCTACTGTAGAGACTGGGTCTACTGTAGAGACTGGGTCTACTGTGGAGACTGGGACTATAGAGGCTGGGTCTACTGTAGAGACTGGGTCTACTATAGAGGCTGGGTCTACTGTGGAGACTGGGACTGTAGAGGCTGGGTCTACTATAGATACTGGGACTACTGTGGAGACTGGGACTATAGAGGCTGGGTCTACTGTGGAGACTGGGACTATAGAGGATGGGTCTACTGTAGAGGCTGGGTCTACTGTAGAGACTGGGTCTACTGTAGAGACTGGGTCTACTGTGGAGACTGGGACTATAGAGGCTGGGTCTACTGTAGAGACTGGGTCTACTATAGAGGCTGGGTCTACTGTGGAGACTGGGACTGTAGAGGCTGGGTCTACTATAGATACTGGGACTACTGTGGAGACTGGGACTATAGAGGCTGGGTCTACTGTGGAGACTGGGACTATAGAGGATGGGTCTACTGTAGAGGCTGGGTCTACTGTGGAGACTGGGACTATAGAGGATGGGTCTACTGTAGAGACTGGGTCTACTGTGGAGACTGGGTCTACTGTGGAGACTGGGTCTACTGTAGAGACTGGGTCTACTATAGAGACTGTGTCTACTATAGAGACTGGGACTATAGAGGATGGGTCTACTGTAGAGGCTGGGTCTACTGTGGAGACTGGGTCTACTATAGAGACTGGGTCTACTGTGGAGACTGGGTCTACTGTGGAGACTGGGTCTACTATAGAGGCTGGGTCTACTGTGGAGACTGGGTCTACTGTGGAGACTGGGTCTACTGGGACTATAGAGACTGGGTCTACTGTGGAGACTGGGTCTACTATAGAGGCTGGGTCTACTGTGGAGACTGGGTCTACTGTGGAGACTGGGTCTACTGGGACTATAGAGACTGGGTCTACTGTGGAGACTGGGTCTACTGTGGAGACTGGGTCTACTGTGGAGACTGGGTCTACTGTAGAGGCTGGGTCTACTGTGGAGACTGGGTCTACTATAGAGACTGGGTCTACTGTAGAGACTGGGTCTAATATAGAGACTGGGTCTACTGTGGAGACTGGGTCTACTGTGGACACTGGGTCTACTGTGGAGACTGGGTCTACTATAGAGACTGGGTCTACTGTGGAGACTGGGTCTAATATAGAGACTGGGTCTACTGTGGAGACTGGGTCTACTGTGGAGACTGGGTCTACTGTAGAGACTGGGTCTACTGTGGAGACTGGGTCTACTGTAGAGGCTGGGTCTACTGTGGAGACTGGGTCTACTATAGAGACTGGGTCTACTGTGGAGACTGGGTCTACTGTGGAGACTGGGTCTAATATAGAGACTGGGTCTACTGTGGAGACTGGGTCTACTGTGGAGACTGGGTCTAATATAGAGACTGGGTCTAATATAGAGACTGGGTCTACTGTAGAGACTGGGTCTACTGTGGAGACTGGGTCTACTGTGGAGACTGTGGGTCTACTGTGGAGACTGGGACTATAGAGACTGGGTCTACTGTGGAGACTGGGTCTACTGTGGAGACTGGGTCTACTGTAGAGACTGGGTCTACTGTGGAGACTGGGACTACTGTGGAGACTGGGTCTACTGTAGAGACTGGGTCTATAGAGACTGGGTCTACTATAGAGACTGGGACTGTGGAGACTTATTACATATTTTAGGACATGTTTCTTTTTACCTTGTCAGCTCGGATTCGATCTAACAACCTTTCGGTTACCGGCCCAACGCTCTAACCACTAGGCTACCTGCCGCCCGATGTATTGGGACCTGTATTAGGACCTGTATTGGGACCTGTATTAAGACCTGTATTGGGACCTGTATTGGGACATGTATTAGGACCTGTATTGGGACCTGTATAGGGACCTGTATTGGGACCTGTATTGGGACCTGTATAGGGACCTGTATTGGGACCTGTATTGGGACCTGTATTGGGACCTGTATTGGGACCTGTATAGGGACCTGTATTGGGACCTGTATTGGGACCTGTATTAGGACCTGTATTGGGACCTGTATTGGGACCTGTATAGGGACCTGTATAGGGACCTGTATTGGGACCTGTATTAAGACCTGTATTGGGACCTGTATAGGGACCTGTATTGGGACCTGTATTGGGACCTGTATAGGGACCTGTATTGGGACCTGTATTGGGTCAAATTGGAAAGAAGAATCAGAGCAAACAGGAATGATATTTGGCCCTAAACAGAGAGTACATAGTGGCAGAATACCTGACCACTGTGACTTACCCAAACGTATGGAAAGCTCTGACTATGTACAGACTCAGTGAGCATAGCCTTGAGAGAGAGATGGAGGGGTGGGTCAGTGAATGGTTACATTGTGTTCAACAGGAGCTGTATACTCTGTCTACTGTATAAATTAATGTTGTTTGTAGAGTGTGTGTGGGTGGGTGGTTGGGTGGGAGAGGTGGAGGAGTATTTCAGTAGAGTTGGTGGTGTCGGAGGTAAAACAGTCAGACATTATTCATCCTACAGCACATAACCCAAAATGTTCAGGTGGACTAGAACCCAACATGTTCAGGTGGACTAGAACCCAACATGTTCAGGTGGACTCGAACCCAACATGTTCAGGTGGACTAGAACCCAACATGTTCAGGTGGACTAGAACCCAACATGTTCAGGTGAACTAGAACCCAACATGTTCAGGTGGACTAGAACCCAACGTGTTCAGGTGGACTAGAACCCAACGTGTTCAGGTGGACTAGAACCCAACGTGTTCAGGTGGACTAGAACCCAACGTGTTCAGGTGGACTAGAACCCAACGTGTTCAGGTGGACTAGAACCCAACATGTTCAGGTGGACTAGAACCCAACATGTTCAGGCGGACTAGAACCCGACATGTTCAGGTGGACTAGAACCCGACATGTTCAGGTGGACTAGAACCCGACATGTTCAGGTGGACTAGAACCCGACATGTTCAGGTGGACTAGAACCCAACATGTTCAGGTGGACTAGAACCCAACATGTTCAGGTGGACTAGAACCCAACATGTTCAGGTGGACTAGAACCCAACATGTTCAGGTGGACTAGAACCCAACATGTTCAGGTGGACTAGAACCCAACATGTTCAGGTGGACTAGAACTCGACATGTTCAGGTGGACTAGAACCCGACATGTTCAGGTGGACTAGAACCCAACATGTTCAGGTGGACTAGAACCCGACATGTTCAGGTGGACTAGAACCCGACATGTTCAGGCGGACTAGAACCCGACATGTTCAGGTGGACTAGAACCCAACATGTTCAGGTTGACTAGAACCCAACATGTTCAGGTTGACTAGAACCCAACATGTTCAGGTGGACTAGAACCCAACATGTTCAGGTGGACTAGAACCCAACATGTTCAGGTGGACTAGAACCCAACATGTTCAGCTGGACTAGAACCCAACGTGTTCAGGTGGACTAGAACCCAACGTGTTCAGGTGGACTAGAACCCAACGTGTTCAGGTGGACTAGAACCCAACGTGTTCAGGTGGACTAGAACCCAACGTGTTCAGGTGGACTAGAACCCAACATGTTCAGGCAGACTTGAACCCAACATGTCCAGGTGACTAGAACCCAACATGTTCAGGTGACTAGAACCCAACGTGTTCAGGTGGACTAGAACCCAACATGTTCAGGTGGACTAGAACCCAACATGTCCAGGTGACTAGAACCCAACATGTTCAGGTGACTAGAACCCAACATGTTCAGGCGAACTAGAACCCAACATGTTCAGGTGGACTAGAACCCAACATGTTCAGGTGGACTAGAACCCAACATGTTCAGATGGACGAGAACCCAACATGTTCAGGTGGACTAGAACCCAACATGTTCAGGTGGACTAGAACCCAACATATTCAGGTAAACTAGAACCCAACATGTTCAGGCTGACTAGAACCCAACATGTTCAGGTGGACTAGAACCCAACATGTTCAGGTGAACTAGAACCCAACATGTTCAGGCTGACTAGAACCCAACATGTTCAGGCGTACTAGAACCCAACATGTTCAGGTGTACTAGAACCCAACATGTTCAGGTGGACTAGAACCCAACATGTTCAGGTGGACTAGAACCCAACATGTTCAGGCGTACTAGAACCCAACATGTTCAGGTGTACTAGAACCCAACATGTTCAGGTGTACTAGAACCCAACATGTTCAGGTGGACTAGAACCCAACATGTTCAGGTGTACTAGAACCCAACATGTTCAGGTGTACTAGAACCCAACATGTTCAGGTGGACTAGAACCCAACATGTTCAGGTGGACTAGAACCCAACATGTTCAGGTGGACTAGAACCCAACATGTTCAGGTGGACTAGAACCCAACATGTTCAGGCGTACTAGAACCCAACATGTTCAGGTGGACTAGAACCCAACATGTTCAGGTGGACTAGAACCCAACATGTTCAGGTGGACTAGAACCCAACATGTTCAGGTGGACTAGAACCCAACATGTTCAGGTGGACTAGAACCCGACATGTTCAGGTGGACTAGAACCCAACATGTTCAGGAGGACTAGAACCCAACATGTTCAGGTGGACTAGAACCCAACATGTTCAGGTGGACTAGAACCCAACATGTTCAGGAGGACTAGAACCCAACATGTTCAGGTGGACTAGAACCCAACATGTTCAGGTGGACTAGAACCCAACATGTTCAGGCTGACTAGAACCCAACATG